>NW_019385558.1:44048-101626 GCF_000671375.1 Centruroides sculpturatus | reverse complement strand
ATATAAATATAATTTTTGTTTATATATAGAATTGTAATAACTTTATAAATTAATAATTTTGATATCGATGTTCATTAGTTTCTAATATTTTATTATTGTACTTAAATGTTTTTAGATAATTCTATTAAATTTCTACATCAATTATTTAAATATTTTACGTTAACTTAATTTACTTTAAATAATTATAAATTAGATTACCTCTGTATGCTAGTCTCGCCATTGATGACGTTGTATAGAACAATCGTCCCAGATGTTTCTAATATTTTCTTGTTGAATTACTAAAGTAAACAGCAATCTAATTAAGATTAAAGCTTATATTATATTAGTTTTACATAAATACTTAATTATAAGAAATTTAAATAGAATAACTTTTTATCATTTTATTCATAAGTTGCAACTATTTTCTATGTTAATATATTTTCTCACTTATTCACCATATTGTTATCACCATTTAAACATTATACTTATCTCTCTGATGCCAAACCAGAAACTTCATAAACTCCTCGTCTGTACTGTCTGTAGACATTCCCTACTACAGGGTGATTTTTAAGCTTCTAATCATCTTTTTTTCCAGAAATAAGGGTTCTTGATTTTTGGAATGTTTGTAATAGTCGTTTGATACAGAAAGCTTCGTTAAGCTTGTTTTAGTAGCGGAGCAGCGCACCAAACAGCAGGCGCGATTTCTGATAAGTTATTTTTTCGTTGAACTTTGGAGACATCATTAATAGAAATAATTTTTATGACCGTTTAATAAGAAATGTTTTTCACAAGAAATGTATAATATTACAGTACTGTATTAGACTTACAGTACCTAATTTATATACCGTACAGACGATAGTAAACTCTAAATACACGCCTAAACTCTCCGTAGTGTGTAAGTAGTTCGGCTGCTCGTCCACTATTGGTCCAGATTCGACCAATCCTGTCGCGACACGAGTCGGCGATGACGTTTTACGAGTCCCTTTTAGCGTCTTTATACCAATACGGTTGCAATTTTTTCGCCGCGATATACGAATCCGAATTATATGAACCCGCGTTATAGGGAAGTCTATTGTAGTGAAAATCTAAAAGTGCACCTTATTAAATATATACGAGCAAAAATATTTTTTGATTTGTCGTTAATAACTTAATGCTTTATATAACATCAGCACCTCTAAGTTGGTCAGCATGATGACGTGTTAAACTTTGAATCTTGATTTACACTTTACGAAATAAAAACTGTTTATTAGAAACTTTTTACACTATGTTTTTACTCACTTATTTATAATAATTCATTTTTACAATTATATAATTACAAATTTATTATTATTTATTTTATATTTATTGAATTTGAAATTTCTTAAATGTATAATATCGTATATTAGATTTGTTAATTTTCTAATATTCTGAATTTAGTAAAAATATTAGAAAACGGAATTTTAGTTTATTAAAATAATATTAAAACGAAATAAATTTAAAAATTATCTTAAATCGAATTTTTCAGAATTAGGTCATCCACGTGTAAGTAACAGTTGTTCGTTAATAACTGCTTTTACATATCTCCCAGCTACATCTAATTTGCATTTATAAAAATGAACATGTTTTGTTATTCGAATAAATGCAATTTTTAATATTTAAATTATATTATTAAAACATAAATTATTCCCGAAATATCAACATAAATTCATGCTTTTCCTATAATTTTAATACCGAATAAATTTAAAAATTATCTTAAATCGAATTTTTCAGTTTTAGGTCAGCCACGTGTAAGTAACAGTTGTTCGTTAATAACTTCTTTTACATATCTCCCACCTACATTTAATTTGCATTTATAAAAATCATCATGTTTAATTATTCGAATAAATGCAATTTTTAATATTTAAATTATATTAATTACTCATAAATTAGGTCCGAAATATCAACATAAATTCATGCTTTCTCTATAACTTTAATACCGAATATTATTAATTACTATTTATAATATTTGATAATTTGAAATTATTAATNCATCTAAAATAGTAGAGTAGAAGCCGTTTTTCCGGTTAAGACTTAATCCTCTCCCTCTCCCCCCCGCGTTGGAATTTCGAAAAATCTTTTCTTAGTGTGCGTTTCCATGACGTACCCTAACTGTGTACCAAATTTCACCTCTAGGTTAAGCGGTTTGCTCTGGGCGATGATGAATCAGTGAATGAATGAATGAGTCAGTCAGGACAAGCAATTTTATATATTTAGATTTATGTCGTGTTTTTTTTACATCCACAGCTGAGAAAATACATTTCAGCCTGTAAGGAAATCATCTTGTATCATTATTCTTACATATTTCCTGGAAAGGGTTAATTTTTAAACTTAAGTTGTGTTAGGTTGATATTTAAATAATTAAGAGCGGCTCTGTGTTAAAATTCGAATTCTCATGTCGTGTAGATATATTTAAATGTTTCGAAGAATACTTATCTAATCTTTCATTAACGTAATTTTATCTCAAAATTACTTAAGTACTTTATTTTAACTTAATTTACAGTAAACAATTTGTAATTAGACTACGTCTGTATGCTAGTCGCGCCATTGATGACGTGGCTTCGAACAGTTATCCCAGGTGTTTCTGTTTTCTGTACGTTGAATTATTAAATGCGTTGAATAAGAAATGTTTCTTTCACAAGAAATGTATAAAATTACAGTACTGTATTAGACTTACAGTACCTAATTTATATACTGTACAGACGATAGTAAAATCAAAATACCCGCATAAACTCTCTGTAGTGTGTAAGAAGTTCGGCTGCTCGTCCACTATTGGTCCAGGTTCGACCAATCCTGTTGCGACACGAGTCGGCGATGACGTTTTACGAGTCTCTTTTAGCGTCTTTATACCAATACGGTTGCAGTTTTCTCGCCGCGATATACGAATCCGCATTATATGAACGCGCGTTATAGGGAAGTCTATTGTAGTGAAAATCTAAAAGTGCACCTTATCAAATATATACGAGCAAAAATACTTTTTGATTTGTCGTTAATAACTGAATGCATTATATACCATCGTCACCTCTACGTTGGTCNATATACTAATATAATGTGTCTTATAAATTTTAAAAAAAACCTTATAAATTATTTCTGTGTTTTACGATAGCTTAATTTAAGAATTATTAGTGAAAATGTTTATATAAGTTGACCATACTTTTTCAAATTGCCCATTTGTGACGGTGTTGTCACAATTGTTTAACAATTCAAATAGGTCGTGGGTCTGCCTAAATGACGGATAGACCAAGTGGAGTTTTTCTTGTTTATTTTCACGAGTATAACACGTAAAAAGAGCCACTACATACGGTATTATTGTGTAAACTAATTTAAAGCAAAGTTCTCTCGTCCAGTTCTGTAACACAGTAAAGTAAAAGTGCTTGTAATTCTTTCAGCAATTTCTTCATTCTCTGCTATAGAGTTCACATTTTGAAACCAACTCGAATAGCATATTCTTTGTATTTTATTAATAAATTACAGCTATTTCGTTTGACGAAACTCTATCATCTGCGATGTTCTACTACCAGTTTGTCTTTTACACTTATATTTATCTGTTTTTATAATCAGTTATATATTAAAATTTTCAAATACCTCATTAAGTAGTTGACATTCGAATGATTTTTAACATGATGTTATAACTTTTTTCCAGGAATGTAGTATCGATGTTTTAGAAAACTTATAATACTCCCATGAGAGATAAAGGTTTAGAGATTGCTCTACCACTTTTATCTCTTTGTAGATGTATACTGCAAGAAACGGACAGTGAGTGTAGTGAAGCAGTATTTTACCAGGAAAAGTTCAGTTTATGCTCCAACAAATAGATCCATAAATATGCAGGTCTGATCTAATAAGGTGATTGTTAATATGGCTTTAAAGTTGATAGAAGTGGTAGCCTTTTGGACACCAGGAAAGGTGCGTAGTGGGCAACCGTAAGTGGGAAGACGTACAATTAGCGAGGCAAGTTTTATTGAATAGCGCAAGAATAAGTTTGCGTAAAGTTCTTAAAGTTCACGTGTATAATAAATAACTGTTTTTTTTTTTTAGTTGAATAAATACATTTAAATACTTAGAAAACAATTGAAACTCACTGCCGGTGATTTAGATTAAATATAAAATATATTCTGTGTAGGTCCGTAAAGCATAACCACCGGAAACGTAATAATACTTAAACAGGAAGAGCACCATCCACGTAAATAATTGAAGTAATTTCATTGGATTCGAAACTGAAAATACCATCTGCAATGTCAAAATTTTGGATTGACAGGTAGGAGGAGAAATAGCATTACTCAACGTAGAACTTGGCTATAAAAATGCATGGAAAACGGTCGTGCAAGCATATTTCGGCGAGCAACAAACCGAAAGCAACATGAAAACCATCCTCTTTCTCGTGGTTCTTATCGGTAAGTTAAAAATTTACAAAAATATTTATATTTCCAAATTGATAATTTAATATTTAGTCTTGAATGCTTAAACTTCAATTTTATAGTGTTGTTATCTTATATTCTACGTGAAATTTCTGAGATGTTACTTGTTGAAAACAAGTTAAATGAATTAAAATTATTTCACTCACCATTTTAAATGTTCTGTAAACTTTTTTATTAAATATATGTCGAATTTGTTCATTTGAAAAGAATAATTTTCGTTAATTAAACTTTACTTATTTATTTATTTAAGGAATTGCAACCGTAGAAAACAGCAAAGCGTCAAAGAATGAAATGAAGAAAGGTGTTTCCTTTTCTGCAGGAAAGCAAGGCAAACGAATAATTGAAGAGGTCTCAAAACAACTTGGTCAGAGGCAGATGTGGCCTTCGTGGCCATCATGGCCGTCAATTGATGGTGGCATTTTAGATGAGATAGGTGATTTTTTTAATGAGTTAAATTTTCCAAGCAATGATGATTATACTGTTATCGGATTTGTGGCTAATCTTTTAAAGACAATTGATTTATATAATTTCACAGCGTGTATCGTCCGTGAGGTTAGTTGAACGTATTTTATTATGTTAATATAATTTTGTATTATCGTAACTTTTGTTTCTTGCTAATGTTCATTATTCTAAACTATATATTATTCACAAATAAATTAAATATTTAAATATTTTAAGTTACGTATTTCGTTACTTTTCCTCGCTTAAAATCAATTTCGTAATACTTTAATGCTATGTCATAGCTTTTTTTTTTTTTTTGTTTTTAAATAAAAGAAAGGTAATATAAATGTCTCATTTTTCTGTAACACGACGACTCAAGTTGTTTATAAAAATAAGCTATTCATTATTTATTAAAGTTATCGTACGTCTGTTTGTCTGTCTTCTTGGAGAATTATAACATTTATACGATGATACTTACCCCTCGTTGTTTTACATTATCTATTTGTATATTTAATTTTATGCGAGTGTTTTGTTACTCGATTTAAATCTTTCTTTATTAGACAAATAAAAAAAAATATTAACATTTTTAGATTAATATTTTAATTAGTTTAACATTATGCTTTTCATTAAATACTGAATATAAAAGTTTTTAGCCAAACATAAAATATCAATTATATAAATTAATTTTTAATAATTAGTCTAATTATGTTTAATAATTTTTCTAAATTATGTTTGAAATAGGATTGACATTCAGCATTTACAAATATATATACATGTATATTTTTTCAGCTTGGAACTAATTTGGAAAAATGCTTAAGGGAACTTGAAGAACTTGGCTTAGACATTAGTTTCATTCTAAGGGAAATTGACAAATTACTTTCCGGAAAGGATGCTCGTGAAGAAAGTTGCTCCTCGTGTGGTAATCGCCAAATTCCAGGGTTTACTCCGTCACCTAATATGGATTACTGCAACTTTATCGGTAACCTTACGGATAATTTAGAGTGCGTGTTCCACGAGCTTGGTAAACTCCGTTGTCAACAATATCTGAGCGATACTTTTAAACCATTTGTGGATTGCCTCGGAGATTTCGTCGGAAGTCTTCCTAGGGACAAAACAGACCAAACTAGATGTCTGAATAGTTTCAGTGAGATTAACAACGTTCTAACAAATATTAGAGATGGGATACGAGGTAAATACTGCACGATCGGAATATAAATATCATTTAGAGCCAGACCCCATATCTAAATCTAAATATATAAAATTGCTTGTCCTGACTGACTCACTCATTCATTCACTGATTCATCATCGCCCAGAGCAAACCGCTTAACCTAAAGAGGTGANAATTTATTTTTAATAATTAGTCTAATTATGTTTAATAATTTTTCTAAATTATGTTTGAAAAAGGATTGACGTTTAGCATTTACGACTATTCTTTTTTCAGCTTGGAAGTGATTTGGAGAAATGCTTAAGGGAACTTGAAGAACTTGGCATCAACGCTAGTTACATTCTAAGGGAAATTAATAAATTACTTTCTGGACCGGATGCTCGTGAGGAAAGTTGCTCCACATGTGGTGGTGGCCAAACTCCAGTATTTACTCCATCAGCTAATATGGATTACTGCAACCTTATCGGTAACCTTACGGATAATTTAGAGTGCGTACTCGAACAGCTTGCTAAACTCAAATGTCAAGAATATCTGAGCGATTGTTTCGAGCCATTAGTGACATGCCTTGGACAATTCATCGGAAGTCTTCCTAAAGACGAAACAAACCAAACTAGATGTCTGATGATTTTCGAAGAGCTTGGCAACATTCTAACAAATATTGGAGATGGGATACAAGGTAACAACTGCACAGTCGGACTTTAAACATGATTTGGAGCCTGACCACGTATCTAAACCAAATATATAGCGACGACGAATATAATCAATGAATAATATAAATATATTCTAATAAAAATAATTAAGTCATAAATTTAAATTTAAATCAATGCCATGATTATTATAAATTTAAAGAATGTAATATGAATAATTAAGAAAATAAAATCGATAGCATGCAAACTTGGTTCTTATTCTATATTATTTATTATAAAAAACAGCACTCATTCTATTTCTTCGTCTCGTCTTACATCTATGGCTAATTGTAACCTCTTTAATTATACACGCGATGTCCAGAAAAATTACATTCTGTTTGTATGAAGAAAGCGGCCCACTGGTGGCCGAGCGGTCTTCGTACATTGTACGCTGGGAGTTTGGTCGTGGGTTCGCGCCTCCCGGTTTTCTCCACGTCTGTAACTCCTAAATAGTGGCCAGTTTCCCTTAAAAAGACCTCCAGGAAGGCATCCCCCTGGGCCGATCGCCCGACTGTTGCGTTCCCATAACTAAACTATACAAATAACAAAGTATGGAGAAAGCGGGTCGCTGTACAGTCGAAAAGCTCAAGCCTTAAACACATAACAAATTAATAAATTATATGGGGAAATCATTTCTCAAGTCATCTGAAAAACGGAAGTTAATAGATCGTTAGTTTTTCACAGTAAAATTTTATTTTATTTTTTCTATCAAATTTCGGTTGACCATTTTTAAAATTTAATATTCTACGACTTTTTATATTACGAGTTACCTAAGAATACGCCTTATTAAATGAATTATAACATGACGTTTATTTACATATATTTATTTTGTTAGTTTTCAATTGTGAAGATTTATTTCTTACATCCGTTCCCAAAAGAATTTAAAAGTTTGTCCCCAATTGTACTGTATTTTAAAATAAACGCCCGTCGTTTACTGACAGAAAATGCTGAGAAGCTAAAGTTAAGAACTTTGATTTAAATTCATTTAAAATAAAACACAATCGAATTTTCTAATTTGCGTGTTGGGTCAGATTATTATATCGTTCACATATATAATTTAAATTATTTTGAATATGTCAAATTTCAAAATTAATAAATATAAAATAATGTGAGAATCGGAACGGATATTATATAATTAAATGATAAAATGTAGAGTTTAATAAATTGAACTAGTAAACGGTTCTAATCTAGGTCGTACAAGACGTTTCCCACATCTTTCGACAGAGAGTATTACTGTTTTAAATTGTAGCAAAATTTTTCACTTTGATTATTTTGAAAAAAATATATATATCTTCTATGTGTTATTTTCATTAACGGAAAACACATCTATCATTTTTGTGTAAAAGGGAAAATTAACTTCCCTTTCACACGTTCTTATCTACAACTTTGACAACCATTCGTGTATCTACCCCTTGTTAGCGAACGTAAATCTATAATTTTTATTGGACGAAACTCACATTAAAATGTTCGATCCCCCCCGATTCGGAGATTTCTTGAAAAATATTCTGGTGTTTACAAATCCAACATCTTCATCTTCCTCCACGACCCTTGTCCGCCGGAATAATTTGCCGCTCTCGGTTCATCTTAGAGTAAGAAGCCTTCTATCCAGAGTTATCTTTCACATAGTATGTTTAAGTTTTAAGCCATCTCTCTCTCGCGATCAGATAGAGGTCTCGCATCTCTTTATGTATCGATTAATTATCCTTTTATATTTTGGTCGTCATTAAATTTTGTTTTGTTGCTTTAAATGGTCTCGTTATTGCACTCAACTCAACGTCAGTCTTATCAGGGGTCCACGATCCCTCCCTCTTGGAAAAGCATTTTATATTTATTCATTAGCTTGCTTAACGCTCTAATTAGGCTGGCGTCAAGAAAACCTGACAGGGGGATCTTACGAATTTCATGTCCCCAAATTAAATAATACTTAAAACCCATATCAGTGACCCTGCAGGCGGATCTTCCCGATCTCAGGCCGAAAAAAACGTGGGAAACACACTATCTCAACTGAGGATTCCCACAATAAATAAAACTAAATTTAAGAAAAATCTCGATTATATAACGATACATATGTAATTTCTGAGTTGTTTACGTAATTATTTTTTGCCTCAAATATTTCATTGTATTAAATTTTTTAGATTGAAAAGTACATTTAATTAATGTTAAACTTAATACAGTACTGTAAAATAACTTAAATATGAATATATGTACGAAATCGCGCGACTTTCTTGTATCGTTGCAGAAATGAACAAAGCCGGAAAGAAAGAACTGATCCATTTGTTAAGCACAGAAGAGGCAATCTTTGTAGCTGCCGAATCCTTGCACTGGTTGCACGCTAACAGGCATTCAAGAACATAGCAAATGATGGCGATTGCTTTGTTCTTGTTTCACGCGGTTACCTTTTACATTTAAATAAATTCTGATCACAGTTTCAGATTCCTGATCACAATTATTAGTAAACAGTAAAGTCAATTTTATAAGTTCATAGGAGTGCTCGTGGAACATCGACAACAATGTTGTGTTTGAACTACGATATTATATCTCGAAAACAAAGCCATTTTTATTACTTTTTTGAATTTCTCATTGATATTAATTAAAAATGGTAAAGTTAAATAAAAGTTGATCGAACAGATTTTGAGAACAAACACCAGTCTCTAAGCCATATACATCGTAGGAGGAGGTGATGGGCCGCACTCATAGGTATAGCCCCGGAACCAGAAAAGGAAGGAAAAAGTAAAGTTTGTATAAGAAGAGAGTAAGGTGAAGGTGAAAAGAAGTGAGATAGGATAGTTGAAAGTTATTGAGGGATCCATGGGTGCTTGCAATGCATTAAATTGGATTGAAAACAAAGTGCATAATATATACAAAGATGAGCATACAAATTACAGTAGAACTTGCATTTGTGGCACGATAATTGAAAACTACTTTACCGATACGCGTACATAATACAAGCTTGTTGAGCTGACAGAAACGTGTACAATAAATTTCCAGGTACCGTACATGGTACTAACATAAAAATAGGATGCTTTTAATTGGCTAGAAAAAAGAATAATGTCACCTAAACAGGCCAAAACAATTATGATGTTACAATACTGTTCGTAAAGCTGCAGTTGGCATCCAGGGTTACAGTTACACGCACAGTTAGAAGCACTTAACGGAAACAACACGTTACACCTGAGAAACAACACATGACCTGAAAAGTCTTGCCGAGACATACAATATAGGATGAGTGCCTAGGGAGCGCTTACAATGTGTTATCAAAGAAGACAAAGTATTTACAATGATAAATACAGTAGAGCAGGTTTGACCGCCGAAGTGATGTTACACAGTGATGGGTTTACCTACCCTATATCCTTGCACTTAAGAAGAAGCCCCCAAAGAGGTAGCACAAGTACGTCCACGAAGATGCTCAGTCAAGGATTTTTATATCCAATGCAAAAGTCTTCAGGGCTTTGAAGATATTGCTGTTATCTATCATAGTCTTCCTGTGGCATGGCCATAGTTCATTTTCCTTTTGGATCGTGCTTATGAGTACCTTTCGCTGTTCGTTGTATGATGGGCAGTGCCAGATAACATGTTCTGTGCTTTCGTCTTCGTATAAGGAGCATGGGCACTTGCTGTCAGTCTTCGGCAGGAACCTATTGAGGTAGCTGCAGAAGTTGCCGTGCCCGGTGAGAAGTTGAGTAACCTGGAATGTGGGGACAAGATGCTTGCAAAGGTTCCTCTGAAGAACATTGGGAATGAAGCTGTAAGTAGTCCTGCCCGTGGAGCTGTTGTCCCATCTTCCTTGCCAGCACTTCCATGAGTGGCTGCGGATGCTCTCCTTTAGCCATGATACTGGGGTGACACCGAAGGAACATCTCCGCGTCCAGACAGGCGCCGAGCGAGCTAATAGATCAGCCCTGTTGTTGCCCTGAACGCCAGAGTGCCCCCTCACCCAGGAAAGCTTGATGAATATACTGTGTGGGGTAGTGTGAGCAGAAGATTGATGCTATCTTGAATTATTGACAGTTTAGTATTAAGTTTCTTAAGTTGCAACAGAGCAACACTGTTGTCACTTAGGATCGTAACCCTAGTGATTTTAAAAGCCTTCTTATTTTCCGTGATCCAAAGTAAAGCCTTGTAGATGGCCAGGGAGTCGGCTTGGTTAACAGTGCAATGGCTAGCCAGCCTAAACCGAGCCTGGTGGATGTATCTGTTGTTGTTTGCCACGACGACTGAGCACCCCACCCCCGCGTCAGATTTTGACCCATCTGTATATATACAGAGGCCGATAGGGGCATCAGCACCCCCCAGAGTGAACAGTTCATCAATAGTGGTGCTAGGATGGTGGGCAAAATGCCGAGGATTGTAGTCGAGCTTGTGTTTAGACAAGTGATCAGAAATGCATGTTGCAGCTGGGCTTACACCAATCTGACTAATGATGTTGTTAAAGCGATTGGTAGTAACGGTGCCAGTGGACAGCTGAAGCTGATGAAACGTCCAAACTTTCTCTTTGATGACAATGTCTATTGGGATTAGGTTAGCAATTGCCAAGAGTGCGTCGGTTGGGGCTGTCTTGTAGGCTTTGGTTATTGTAATGAGGGCAAGCGTCTGAGCCGAAAGGAGCTTTCTCCTAATGTGAACCTTGGTGATGGATGTTCCCCAAACCTCCGAACCGTAAATCAGGATAGGTTCAAGGACCGCAATGTAAAGTAGCCGACATGCCACACTGCCATACCCCCAATGATTGCGGGCTATGGAGGCCAGAGAATGCATGACAGTGACTGCTTTTTCGTAAATATAATAGACGTGGGGCTTCCATGTGAGTCTGTTGTCCAGTAGCACACCCAAGTACTTGACCGTATTGCTGTTTTTAATCCGGTGTCCATCTAATCTGATTATAGGCCCCTTGTGCAGGGAGCAGCCCTTGGGAAGACTACACAGCAACACTTCTTGTAATTAATTTTAAGTTTTATCTTTTGACACCATGTTGAGATATCTTGCAGAATGCTGTTGGCCCTGGCTTGCAGGACTTCTTGATTCCGGTGGGTGAGTGCCAGAATCGTGTCATCTGCGTAGCCCTGTAACCTACAGTTGTAAGCAGCTGGTATAGAAAAGCTTAGATCCAAGAGGCTGTTGTACTGTACATAATATTCCATAAAAATGGCCCAGATCTGGAGCCATGTGGGCAGCCCCTGCTGATGCCCCTTAATAGGTAGATGTGATTATTGCTGGTTACCACTATATTTCTGTTGCTTAGGTAGCTCTTGACTAAGGCGTAGATGTTCTTAGGGCACACGGTACCATTGATAGCATTGAGGATTGCGGGCCACCATGCATGATCAAAAGCACCTTTGAAATCAATGGTGACCACCATGGTGTGCTCATCCCTTTCTTTAGCTTCCCGAATAAAATTGACAATTGATTCCAAAGCATTGATCGTGCTTTTACCCCTCCTGAATCCATATTGATTGCTGTTTAGACAGTTGTTAGCTTTACAATGATACTGGAGTCTGTTGACCATCAGACCGTCGAAAACTTTACCTATTACCAGGAGGAGAGAAATCGGACGATAGTCTGTTGACTTAGTAGGATTATTATTCTTGGGAATAAGTTTTATAGATGCTATTTTCCATATGTGGGGGAAAAGGCTTAACTGCAGGCACCTATTAAATATTGTAGTGAAGGTTGTAGGAATAGCTTCAAAAGCCATCTTTGCCATCCTAGGGCTGATATGGTTAGGGCCGGGTGCCTTACGAATCTTTAGCCTTGAGAATTCATTAGCAATCTCCTGGTATGTGAATGGCCTATCTTCAAAAGTGGAGGAGCTGGTTAAACTGTTTTGACGGATAGTGGAGTGGATGTTGCTGTCCGTGTTAGGGTCATCACTGGGGAAGAGATCCCTGATTATATGGTTGAAGGTGTCTTTAATTGAGGTGTTGGGGTTGCTGTTGTTAGTAACAAGATTGATAGGGATCCTGGTGTTTATAACCTTGCCCCTTGCTATATAGTAAGGGACGGACCAAGGCTTGTCACCTCCCATGTCTGAACAGAACCTCCTCCATGACTCAGTGCGTGCCTTTTGTATGGCAGTCTTGTAGCAACGGAATAACGTTAAGTAATCTTGTCGCAGGTTTTCTTTCCTAACAGGATCAGTCTCCTGCCTGAACCTTTTTCTGGCCCTCCGAAGTGAGGTCCTCTGGTTAAACAGCTACTTCGTCCACCAGGGAGCAGATTGCCTCGCTGTAGTTATTGTTGTTGCTGAGTGGTAAGCCGAAAGGATTAGGTATTGTAACTTATCAATAACAAGCTCCAGTGCAGTGGTATCTTCGATGTGCACCACAGGATCAATGTGCCAATGAGTCTTGATAAGTTCTTGATACTTTGCCCAGTTTGTCTTTTGCCTTATACACAGCAGCTTAACCACACGAGACATATGAATGCAAGTCACAATATAACTGTGATCGCTTGCTGAATGCTCATCAAGAGTGCTGCAGTAGATGCCTTGCCGAGTGAGGAGGCAATTTGCTAGACTGATATCCATCCATCTCTCCCCCGTGGAGGAAGAGTAGGTGGGCAGGGTACTTGTGTTTAGCGACTGAAGGCTAAGACTATTCATTAATTCGACCACCTTATAGCCCCTTGGATCCTCGAAGGAGCTATGCCATACCTGGGACTTAGCATTGAAATCCCCTACCACTAGGACGGGGAGACCATTAAGTTGCTGTATAGTAGATTGCAGTTCCTCTAGTGGGTTGGTAATGTCTACAGATGGTGGGCAATAGAAGGAGATAATAACCACTGAAGTATTCTGATGCTTCATTAAGATGGTGGTAAAATAACTGTTGGTGTGGTGCAGCAGGAGCTGTGCATCTAGACGATTATTTAATAAGATAATACCAGTTAGGGGGTTTTTAAGCTGGTTTATGTGGTTAAATACAGTGAAGCGCCCAAAGAGAGCGATTTTCTTATTAAAGCAATACGGTTCCTTGACTGCTATAAGATCGGCCTGATGTGAGTTTGCCACCTGAATAGCTTCAGTAGCTGCAGCCTTGGAGCGTTGTAAATTAATTTGAAGCAGTTTGAGACTCCCAAAAGGACTAGTACCCATAATTGGTTTGTTTAATAGCTTGCTCCCTTGTTTTGATTGAATGTGGGCATTTGGAGTCGAAGGCGTTATGATTGGTGGGTAGACGTCTATCCGGGGCCAGTTCCTTATTTGACATTTTACAATTTATGCAGCACGGTGGTTGGTCTCTCCTCATGCAGTCGCTGAATCTGTGACTTTTCGAGCAGTGACTGCAATACTGCTTTAGGGAACATTCGCGTGCAATGTGGTTAAAACCACAGCACATGTAGCATCGAGTTATATGGACATAGTCATCTAGAAGAACATTGGCCCATGAGATTGAGAGATGCTATTACTTAATTAACTGGCTTCTGATGTTTGGAGTAGTAGTGAGAACTATATGTCGACAGTTCTCACGCGTGTTACTCCTTGTGAGAGAAGTGCTGACTCTGGTGGAGGACAAAAAATCTTCTTTACATATAGCGTTGAGCGATGCATTTTGCTCATAAATAGTACCAATAATGCCATCTTCCTCAACCGAATTTGGGGACATTTAACAGGATAATTCTCGGAGGTCTACCTTCTGATATCTTAGTACTAACGTGAGGGTGCACTTTCGAGAGCTCCCCAATTGCCCATTTCAAGGCACATGCGTCACTCCTAGTACTAGTACGGAAGCATATGCCGTCCCCTTTTTACTGGCTTTATCGCTGTGACTTTTATTTTAAGTTTGTCTGGCTTTATGTTTGTAGTGATTTCTTTGTGAAGTTCCTTCATGTTAACCCGAGCCCCTTCATTTTCTTTCGGATAGACAATGAGAGCATAGCTGCTCCCACTGCCTTCTTTCTTGATTTTGTTATTTATGGACCTTGATATGGCTTTTGTGGTGGTACTCGGTGAGATGTTAGTTCTCACTACATCAGCATAGGATACTGGATTTGTACAAGCCTGCTGACTCTGATGATGGGCATTGCCCTGACCTGCCTTTGATAATCTTTTCTCCTGCAGAATGCCAAACATTTGGCTGATAGCAGAAAACATTTGTGTGACCCTATCGTTAATTTCCTTTTTCTCGTTGATCGATGGGTTTGATTTACTAGATGCTGGGATGAGGAGCATGATCCTCTGTAGATTGTCACTCGATTCCTGCAGTAACCTTGCCTCGACAGAGCTGTAGTCACCATCCACAATAGTACTCCCGGGAGTACTAGGCCTAGATGCAGAATTACTACCCAACAGAGGAGGGTCAGACACTTCCTCTGGCTCATCCATAACAACAGCTCAGTGGAAACCACCCAAATATTGAACAAAGGTAATTGATTATGTAAAGAGAACTGACACTCTAGACGAAAAAATGCTGTGAGTTAAGACCCTTGGCCGAAGTGCCTGAATGACGCACTTGTCAAACAGAATTGATTACACGGGATGCCGACAAGTTTTGACGACGCACTAGACAGCAACAACCTTGAACTGATGTAGCTCAAGAGTTCTGAGTAGCCGGAAGAAGCGATAAAGCTAACCAAAAAACACTTACCAGCTTTCCTGCTCAGTATCCTGAAGGTAAATGGTTGCTAGTATGTAGCGTTAATATAGTTGTCCAGGGATGCAGAACTGCTGGCTTGGAATATTGAAGCATGTTGATCCACACCGAAAACTACCTCGGCACCTGATGGATAGGGTGGACCCCAGCAAAAGTGTCAGCCAAGCTAGCTTGGCTCGCAACCCACCTGAAGTGCTTGCTGGTTTTAGCTTTCTCACAGTTGCAAAAGTGCTATGGCGACATCCCTACGCACGGGCAGCTGAAACACACAGGGGATGCTCTTGGTGTTCCCTTGAAAACCAAAAGTAGCAGATAGTGTCACTCACAATGGCTGCGATTGTTTATTTTGCCACTGCACAAGATGGCTGTTGAACTTCACCACAGTTGCTTCCCAGCTGAAGAAGCCAAGATGGATGCTCCAAAAACACCAAAGTTCACTAAATACAACGCCTAAAAACTTAGCCTTAGCAATGCTAAGCCTAGTCACTGAGCTTACCATGAAATAGGAAGGAGCACATGAAAACACTACCTACTTGGTCGAAGACTTGACTCTCTCTTTTCCTAAGCTATATACAAGACGCTTCGCTTATGCACTTCTTCAATAAATTATTTTAAATAAATTAGTCAAAGTATACAGCATTTCTTTTTATGCGATATTAGTAGCTATTAGTTGATATTAATTTAATTGTACAAATAAAAGTAAGTAATAAATTTATATTTAACACTTATGTAATCATTTAAAGACCACTTCATTAAATTTCTGATAGAAATAGAAGAAGTGTGTGGAATCCTGAAACATTTTATACACTTTGAACTTTTAAAGTACGCAAAAATAATAATTAATATGTAATAATTACACTTTTTATAGTTAATTAAAAGAAATCTTCTTGNTATAACACGTAAAAAGAGCCACTACATACGGTATTATTGTGTAAACTAATTTAAAGCAAAGTTCTCTCGTCCAGTTCTGTAACACAGTAAAGTAAAAGTGCTTGTAATTCTTTCAGCAATTTCTTCATTCTCTGCTATAGAGTTCACATTTTGAAACCAACTCGAATAGCATATTCTTTGTATTTTATTAATAAATTACAGCTATTTCGTTTGACGAAACTCTATCATCTGCGATGTTCTACTACCAGTTTGTCTTTTACACTTATATTTATCTGTTTTTATAATCAGTTATATATTAAAATTTTCAAATACCTCATTAAGTAGTTGACATTCGAATGATTTTTAACATGATGTTATAACTTTTTTCCAGGAATGTAGTATCGATGTTTTAGAAAACTTATAATACTCCCATGAGAGATAAAGGTTTAGAGATTGCTCTACCACTTTTATCTCTTTGTAGATGTATACTGCAAGAAACGGACAGTGAGTGTAGTGAAGCAGTATTTTACCAGGAAAAGTTCAGTTTATGCTCCAACAAATAGATCCATAAATATGCAGGTCTGATCTAATAAGGTGATTGTTAATATGGCTTTAAAGTTGATAGAAGTGGTAGCCTTTTGGACACCAGGAAAGGTGCGTAGTGGGCAACCGTAAGTGGGAAGACGTACAATTAGCGAGGCAAGTTTTATTGAATAGCGCAAGAATAAGTTTGCGTAAAGTTCTTAAAGTTCACGTGTATAATAAATAACTGTTTTTTTTTTTTAGTTGAATAAATACATTTAAATACTTAGAAAACAATTGAAACTCACTGCCGGTGATTTAGATTAAATATAAAATATATTCTGTGTAGGTCCGTAAAGCATAACCACCGGAAACGTAATAATACTTAAACAGGAAGAGCACCATCCACGTAAATAATTGAAGTAATTTCATTGGATTCGAAACTGAAAATACCATCTGCAATGTCAAAATTTTGGATTGACAGGTAGGAGGAGAAATAGCATTACTCAACGTAGAACTTGGCTATAAAAATGCATGGAAAACGGTCGTGCAAGCATATTTCGGCGAGCAACAAACCGAAAGCAACATGAAAACCATCCTCTTTCTCGTGGTTCTTATCGGTAAGTTAAAAATTTACAAAAATATTTATATTTCCAAATTGATAATTTAATATTTAGTCTTGAATGCTTAAACTTCAATTTTATAGTGTTGTTATCTTATATTCTACGTGAAATTTCTGAGATGTTACATGTTGAAAACAAGTTAAATGAATTAAAATTATTTCACTCACCATTTTAAATGTTCTGTAAACTTTTTTATTAAATATATGTCGAATTTGTTCATTTGAAAAGAATAATTTTCGTTAATTAAACTTTACTTATTTATTTATTTAAGGAATTGCAACCGTAGAAAACAGCAAAGCGTCAAAGAATGAAATGAAGAAAGGTGTTTCCTTTTCTGCAGGAAAGCAAGGCAAACGAATAATTGAAGAGGTCTCAAAACAACTTGGTCAGAGGCAGATGTGGCCTTCGTGGCCATCATGGCCGTCAATTGATGGTGGCATTTTAGATGAGATAGGTGATTTTTTTAATGAGTTAAATTTTCCAAGCAATGATGATTATACTGTTATCGGATTTGTGGCTAATCTTTTAAAGACAATTGATTTATATAATTTCACAGCGTGTATCGTCCGTGAGGTTAGTTGAACGTATTTTATTATGTTAATATAATTTTGTATTATCGTAACTTTTGTTTCTTGCTAATGTTCATTATTCTAAACTATATATTATTCACAAATAAATTAAATATTTAAATATTTTAAGTTACGTATTTCGTTACTTTTCCTCGCTTAAAATCAATTTCGTAATACTTTAATGCTATGTCATAGCTTTTTTTTTTTTTTGTTTTTAAATAAAAGAAAGGTAATATAAATGTCTCATTTTTCTGTAACACGACGACTCAAGTTGTTTATAAAAATAAGCTATTCATTATTTATTAAAGTTATCGTACGTCTGTTTGTCTGTCTTCTTGGAGAATTATAACATTTATACGATGATACTTACCCCTCGTTGTTTTACATTATCTATTTGTATATTTAATTTTATGCGAGTGTTTTGTTACTCGATTTAAATCTTTCTTTATTAGACAAATAAAAAAAATATTAACATTTTTAGATTAATATTTTAATTAGTTTAACATTATGCTTTTCATTAAATATTAAATATAAAAGTTTTTAGCCAAAGATAAAATATCAATTATATTAATTTATTTTTAATAATTAGTCTAATTATGTTTAATAATTTTTCTAAATTATGTTTGAAAAAGGATTGACGTTTAGCATTTACGACTATTCTTTTTTCAGCTTGGAAGTGATTTGGAGAAATGCTTAAGGGAACTTGAAGAACTTGGCATCAACGCTAGTTACATTCTAAGGGAAATTAATAAATTACTTTCTGGACCGGATGCTCGTGAGGAAAGTTGCTCCACATGTGGTGGTGGCCAAACTCCAGTATTTACTCCATCAGCTAATATGGATTACTGCAACCTTATCGGTAACCTTACGGATAATTTAGAGTGCGTACTCGAACAGCTTGCTAAACTCAAATGTCAAGAATATCTGAGCGATTGTTTCGAGCCATTAGTGACATGCCTTGGACAATTCATCGGAAGTCTTCCTAAAGACGAAACAAACCAAACTAGATGTCTGATGATTTTCGAAGAGCTTGGCAACATTCTAACAAATATTGGAGATGGGATACAAGGTAACAACTGCACAGTCGGACTTTAAACATGATTTGGAGCCTGACCACGTATCTAAACCAAATATATAGCGACGACGAATATAATCAATGAATAATATAAATATATTCTAATAAAAATAATTAAGTCATAAATTTAAATTTAAATCAATGCCATGATTATTATAAATTTAAAGAATGTAATATGAATAATTAAGAAAATAAAATCGATAGCATGCAAACTTGGTTCTTATTCTATATTATTTATTATAAAAAACAGCACTCATTCTATTTCTTCGTCTCGTCTTACATCTATGGCTAATTGTAACCTCTTTAATTATACACGCGATGTCCAGAAAAATTACATTCTGTTTGTATGAAGAAAGCGGCCCACTGGTGGCCGAGCGGTCTTCGTACATTGTACGCTGGGAGTTTGGTCGTGGGTTCGCGCCTCCCGGTTTTCTCCACGTCTGTAACTCCTAAATAGTGGCCAGTTTCCCTTAAAAAGACCTCCAGGAAGGCATCCCCCTGGGCCGATCGCCCGACTGTTGCGTTCCCATAACTAAACTATACAAATAACAAAGTATGGAGAAAGCGGGTCGCTGTACAGTCGAAAAGCTCAAGCCTTAAACACATAACAAATTAATAAATTATATGGGGAAATCATTTCTCAAGTGATCTGAAAAACGGAAGTTAATAGATCGTTAGTTTTTCACAGTAAAATTTTATTTTATTTTTTCTATCAAATTTCGGTTGACCATTTTTAAAATTTAATATTCTACGACTTTTTATATTAAGAGTTACCTAAGAATTCGCCTTATTAAATGAATTATAACATGACGTTTATTTACATATATTTATTTTGTTAGTTTTCAATTGTGAAGATTTATTTCTTACATCCGTTCCCGAAAGAATTTAAAAGTTTGTCCCCAATTGTACTGTATTTTAAAATAAACGCCCGTCGTTTACTGTCAGAAAATGCTGAGAAGCTAAAGCTAAGAACTTTGATTTAAAGTCATTTAAAATAAAACACAATCGAATTTTCTAATTTGTGTGTTGGGTCAGATTATTATATCGTTCACAAATATAATTTAAATTATTTTGAATATGTTAAATTTCAAAATTAATAAATATAAAATAATGTGAGAATCAGAACGGATATTATATAATTAAATAATAAAATGTAGAGTTTAATAAATTGAACTAGTAAACGGTTCTAATCTAGGTCGTACAAGACGTTTCCCACATCTTTCGACAGAGAGTATTACTGTTTTAAATTGTAGCAAAATTTTTCACTTTGATTATTTTGAAAAAAATATATATATCTTCTATGTGTTATTTTCATTAACGGAAAACACATCTATCATTTTTGTGTAAAAGGGAAAATTAACTTCCCTTTCACACGTTCTTATCTACAACTTTGACAACCATTCGTGTATCTACCCCTTGTTAGCGAACGTAAATCTATAATTTTTATTGGACGAAACTCACATTAAAATGTTCGATCCCCCCCGATTCGGAGATTTCTTGAAAAATATTCTGGTGTTTACAAATCCAACATCTTCATCTTCCTCCACGACCCTTGTCCGCCGGAATAATTTGCCGCTCTCGGTTCATCTTAGAGTAAGAAGCCTTCTATCCAGAGTTATCTTTCACATAGTATGTTTAAGTTTTAAGCCATCTCTCTCTCGCGATCAGATAGAGGTCTCGCATCTCTTTATGTATCGATTAATTATCCTTTTATATTTTGGTCGTCATTAAATTTTGTTTTGTTGCTTTAAATGGTCTCGTTATTGCACTCAACTCAACGTCAGTCTTATCAGGGGTCCACGATCCCTCCCTCTTGGAAAAGCATTTTATATTTATTCATTAGCTTGCTTAACGCTCTAATTAGGCTGGCGTCAAGAAAACCTGACAGGGGGATCTTACGAATTTCATGTCCCCAAATTAAATAATACTTAAAACCCATATCAGTGACCCTGCAGGCGGATCTTCCCGATCTCAGGCCGAAAAAAACGTGGGAAACACACTATCTCAACTGAGGATTCCCACAATAAATAAAACTAAATTTAAGAAAAATCTCGATTATATAACGATACATATGTAATTTCTGAGTTGTTTACGTAATTATTTTTTGCCTCAAATATTTCATTGTATTAAATTTTTTAGATTGAAAAGTACATTTAATTAATGTTAAACTTAATACAGTACTGTAAAATAACTTAAATATGAATATATGTACGAAATCGCGCGACTTTCTTGTATCGTTGCAGAAATGAACAAAGCCGGAAAGAAAGAACTGATCCATTTGTTAAGCACAGAAGAGGCAATCTTTGTAGCTGCCGAATCCTTGCACTGGTTGCACGCTAACAGGCATTCAAGAACATAGCAAATGATGGCGATTGCTTTGTTCTTGTTTCACGCGGTTACCTTTTACATTTAAATAAATTCTGATCACAGTTTCAGATTCCTGATCACAATTATTAGTAAACAGTAAAGTCAATTTTATAAGTTCATAGGAGTGCTCGTGGAACATCGACAACAATGTTGTGTTTGAACTACGATATTATATCTCGAAAACAAAGCCATTTTTATTACTTTTTTGAATTTCTCATTGATATTAATTAAAAATGGTAAAGTTAAATAAAAGTTGATCGAACAGATTTTGAGAACAAACACCAGTCTCTAAGCCATATACATCGTAGGAGGAGGTGATGGGCCGCACTCATAGGTATAGCCCCGGAACCAGAAAAGGAAGGAAAAAGTAAAGTTTGTATAAGAAGAGAGTAAGGTGAAGGTGAAAAGAAGTGAGATAGGATAGTTGAAAGTTATTGAGGGATCCATGGGTGCTTGCAATGCATTAAATTGGATTGAAAACAAAGTGCATAATATATACAAAGATGAGCATACAAATTACAGTAGAACTTGCTTTTGTGGCACGATAATTGAAAACTACTTTACCGATACGCGTACATAATACAAGCTTGTTGAGCTGACAGAAACGTGTACAATAAATTTCCAGGTACCGTACATGGTACTAACATAAAAATAGGATGCTTTTAATTGGCTAGAAAAAAGAATAGTGTCACCTAAACAGGCCAAAACAATTATGATGTTACAATACTGTTCGTAAAGCTGCAGTTGGCATCCAGGGTTACAGTTACACGCACAGTTAGAAGCACTTAACGGAAACAACACGTTACACCTGAGAAACAACACATGACCTGAAAAGTCTTGCCGAGACATACAATATAGGATGAGTGCCTAGGGAGCGCTTACAATGTGTTATCAAAGAAGACAAAGTATTTACAATGATAAATACAGTAGAGCAGGTTTGACCGCCGAAGTGATGTTACACAGTGATGGGTTTACCTACCCTATATCCTTGCACTTAAGAAGAAGCCCCCAAAGAGGTAGCACAAGTACGTCCACGAAGATGCTCAGTCAAGGATTTTTATATCCAATGCAAAAGTCTTCAGGGCTTTGAAGATATTGCTGTTATCTATCATAGTCTTCCTGTGGCATGGCCATAGTTCATTTTCCTTTTGGATCGTGCTTATGAGTACCTTTCGCTGTTCGTTGTATGATGGGCAGTGCCAGATAACATGTTCTGTGCTTTCGTCTTCTTATAAGGAGCATGGGCACTTGCTGTCAGTCTTCGGCAGGAACCTATTGAGGTAGCTGCAGAAGTTGCCGTGCCCGGTGAGAAGTTGAGTAACCTGGAATGTGGGGACAAGATGCTTGCAAAGGTTCCTCTGAAGAACATTGGGAATGAAGCTGTAAGTAGTCCTGCCCGTGGAGCTGTTGTCCCATCTTCCTTGCCAGCACTTCCATGAGTGGCTGCGGATGCTCTCCTTTAGCCATGATACTGGGGTGACACCGAAGGAACATCTCCGCGTCCAGACAGGCGCCGAGCGAGCTAATAGATCAGCCCTGTTGTTGCCCTGAACGCCAGAGTGCCCCCTCACCCAGGAAAGCTTGATGAATATACTGTGTGGGGTAGTGTGAGCAGAAGATTGATGCTATCTTGAATTATTGACAGTTTAGTATTAAGTTTCTTAAGTTGCAACAGAGCAACACGGTTGTCACTTAGGATCGTAACCCTAGTGATTTTAAAAGCCTTCTTATTTTCCGTGATCCAAAGTAAAGCCTTGTAGATGGCCAGGGAGTCGGCTTGGTTAACAGTGCAATGGCTAGCCAGCCTAAACCGAGCCTGGTGGATGTATCTGTTGTTGTTTGCCACGACGACTGAGCACCCCACCCCCGCGTCAGATTTTGACCCATCTGTATATATACAGAGGCCGATAGGGGCATCAGCACCCCCCAGAGTGAACAGTTCATCAATAGTGGTGCTAGGATGGTGGGCAAAATGCCGAGGATTGTAGTCGAGCTTGTGTTTAGACAAGTGATCAGAAATGCATGTTGCAGCTGGGCTTACACCAATCTGACTAATGATGTTGTTAAAGCGATTGGTAGTAACGGTGCCAGTGGACAGCTGAAGCTGATGAAACGTCCAAACTTTCTCTTTGATGACAATGTCTATTGGGATTAGGTTAGCAATTGCCAAGAGTGCGTCGGTCGGGGCTGTCTTGTAGGCTTTGGTTATTGTAATGAGGGCAAGCGTCTGAGCCGAAAGGAGCTTTCTCCTAATGTGAACCTTGGTGATGGATGTTCCCCAAACCTCCGAACCGTAAATCAGGATAGGTTCAAGGACCGCAATGTAAAGTAGCCGACATGCCACACTGCCATACCCCCAATGATTGCGGGCTATGGAGGCCAGAGAATGCATGACAGTGACTGCTTTTTCGTAAATATAATAGACGTGGGGCTTCCATGTGAGTCTGTTGTCCAGTAGCACACCCAAGTACTTGACCGTATTGCTGTTTTTAATCCGGTGTCCATCTAATCTGATTATAGGCCCCTTGTGCAGGGAGCAGCCCTTGGGAAGACTACACAGCAACACTTCTCGTAATTAATTTTAAGTTTTATCTTTTGACACCATGTTGAGATATCTTGCAGAATGCTGTTGGCCCTGGCTTGCAGGACTTCTTGATTCCGGTGGGTGAGTGCCAGAATCGTGTCATCTGCGTAGCCCTGTAACCTACAGTTGTAAGCAGCTGGTATAGAAAAGCTTAGATCCAAGAGGCTGTTGTACATAATATTCCATAAAAATGGCCCAGATCTGGAGCCATGTGGGCAGCCCCTGCTGATGCCCCTTAATAGGTAGATGTGATTATTGCTGGTTACCACTATATTTCTGTTGCTTAGGTAGCTCTTGACTAAGGCGTAGATGTTCTTAGGGCACACGGTACCATTGATAGCATTGAGGATTGCGGGCCACCATGCATGATCAAAAGCACCTTTGAAATCAATGGTGACCACCATGGTGTGCTCATCCCTTTCTTTAGCTTCCCGAATAAAATTGACAATTGATTCCAAAGCATTGATCGTGCTTTTACCCCTCCTGAATCCATATTGATTGCTGTTTAGACAGTTGTTAGCTTTACAATGATACTGGAGTCTGTTGACCATCAGACCGTCGAAAACTTTACCTATTACCAGGAGGAGAGAAATCGGACGATAGTCTGTTGACTTAGTAGGATTATTATTCTTGGGAATAAGTTTTATAGATGCTATTTTCCATATGTGGGGGAAAAGGCTTAACTGCAGGCACCTATTAAATATTGTAGTGAAGGTTGTAGGAATAGCTTCAAAAGCCATCTTTGCCATCCTAGGGCTGATATGGTTAGGGCCGGGTGCCTTACGAATCTTTAGCCTTGAGAATTCATTAGCAATCTCCTGGTATGTGAATGGCCTATCTTCAAAAGTGGAGGAGCTGGTTAAACTGTTTTGACGGATAGTGGAGTGGATGTTGCTGTCCGTGTTAGGGTCATCACTGGGTAAGAGATCCCTGATTATATGGTTGAAGGTGTCTTTAATTGAGGTGTTGGGGTTGCTGTTGTTAGTAACAAGATTGATAGGGATCCTGGTGTTTATAACCTTGCCCCTTGCTATATAGTAAGGGACGGACCAAGGCTTGTCACCTCCCATGTCTGAACAGAACCTCCTCCATGACTCAGTGCGTGCCTTTTGTATGGCAGTCTTGTAGCAATGGAATAACGTTAAGTAATCTTGTCGCAGGTTTTCTTTCCTAACAGGATCAGTCTCCTGCCTGAACCTTTTTCTGGCCCTCCGAAGTGAGGTCCTCTGGTTAAACAGCTACTTCGTCCACCAGGGAGCAGATTGCCTCGCTGTAGTTATTGTTGTTGCTGAGTGGTAAGCCGAAAGGATTAGGTATTGTAACTTATCAATAACAAGCTCCAGTGCAGTGGTATCTTCGATGTGCACCACAGGATCAATGTGCCAATGAGTCTTGATAAGTTCTTGATACTTTGCCCAGTTTGTCTTTTGCCTTATACACAGCAGCTTAACCACACGAGACATATGAATGCAAGTCACAATATAACTGTGATCGCTTGCTGAATGCTCATCAAGAGTGCTGCAGTAGATGCCTTGCCGAGTGAGGAGGCAATTTGCTAGACTGATATCCACCCATCTCTCCCCCGTGGAGGAAGAGTAGGTGGGCAGGGTACTTGTGTTTAGCGACTGAAGGCTAAGACTATTCATTAATTCGACCACCTTATAGCCCCTTGGATCCTCGAAGGAGCTATGCCATACCTAGGACTTAGCATTGAAATCCCCTACCACTAGGACGGGGAGACCATTAAGTTGCTGTATAGTAGATTGCAGTTCCTCTAGTGGGTTGGTAATGTCTACAGATGGTGGGCAATAGAAGGAGATAATAACCACTGAAGTATTCTGATGCTTCATTAAGATGGTGGTAAAATAACTGTTGGTGTGGTGCAGCAGGAGCTGCGCATCTAGACGATTATTTAATAAGATAATACCAGTTACGGGGTTTTTAAGCTGGTTTATGTGGTTAAATACAGTGAAGCGCCCAAAGAGAGCGATTTTCTTATTAAAGCAATACGGTTCCCTGACTGCTATAAGATCGGCCTGATGTGAGTTTGCCACCTGAATAGCTTCAGTAGCTGCAGCCTTGGAGCGTTGTAAATTAATTTGAAGCAGTTTGAGACTCCCAAAAGGACTAGAACCCATAATTGGTTTGTTTAATAGCTTGCTCCCTTGTTTTGATTGAATGTGGGCATTTGGAGTCGAAGGCGTTATGATTGGTGGGTAGACGTCTATCCGGGGCCAGTTCCTTATTTGACATTTTACAATTTATGCAGCACGGTGGTTGGTCTCTCCTCATGCAGTCGCTGAATCTGTGACTTTTCGAGCAGTGACTGCAATACTGCTTTAGGGAACATTCGCGTGCAATGTGGTTAAAACCACAGCACATGTAGCATCGAGTTATATGGACATAGTCATCTAGAAGAACATTGGCCCATGAGATTGAGAGATGCTATTACTTAATTAACTGGCTTCTGATGTTTGGAGTAGTAGTGAGAACTATATGTCGACAGTTCTCACGCGTGTTACTCCTTGTGAGAGAAGTGCTGACTCTGGTGGAGGACAAAAAATCTTCTTTACATATAGCGTTGAGCGATGCATTTTGCTCATAAATAGTACCAATAATGCCATCTTCCTCAACCGAATTTGGGGACATTTAACAGGATAATTCTCGGAGGTCTACCTTCTGATATCTTAGTACTAACGTGAGGGTGCACTTTCGAGAGCTCCCCAATTGCCCATTTCAAGGCACATGCGTCACTCCTAGTACTAGTACGGAAGCATATGCCGTCCCCTTTTTACTGGCTTTATCGCTGTGACTTTTATTTTAAGTTTGTCTGGCTTTATGTTTGTAGTGATTTCTTTGTGAAGTTCCTTCATGTTAACCCGAGCCCCTTCATTTTCTTTCGGATAGACAATGAGAGCATAGCTGCTCCCACTGCCTTCTTTCTTGATTTTGTTATTTATGGACCTTGATATGGCTTTTGTGGTGGTACTCGGTGAGATGTTAGTTCTCACTACATCAGCATAGGATACTGGATTTGTACAAGCCTGCTGACTCTGATGATGGGCATTGCCCTGACCTGCCTTTGATAATCTTTTCTCCTGCAGAATGCCAAACATTTGGCTGATAGCAGAAAACATTTGTGTGACCCTATCGTTAATTTCCTTTTTCTCGTTGATCGATGGGTTTGATTTACTAGATGCTGGGATGAGGAGCATGATCCTCTGTAGATTGTCACTCGATTCCTGCAGTAACCTTGCCTCGACAGAGCTGTAGTCACCATCCACAATAGTACTCCCGGGAGTACTAGGCCTAGATGCAGAATTACTACCCAACAGAGGAGGGTCAGACACTTCCTCTGGCTCATCCATAACAACAGCTCAGTGGAAACCACCCAAATATTGAACAAAGGTAATTGATTATGTAAAGAGAACTGACACTCTAGACGAAAAAATGCTGTGAGTTAAGACCCTTGGCCGAAGTGCCTGAATGACGCACTTGTCAAACAGAATTGATTACACGGGATGCCGACAAGTTTTGACGACGCACTAGACAGCAACAACCTTGAACTGATGTAGATCAAGAGTTCTGAGTAGCCGGAAGAAGCGATAAAGCTAACCAAAAAACACTTACCAGCTTTCCTGCTCAGTATCCTGAAGGTAAATGGTTGCTAGTATGTAGCGTTAATATAGTTGTCCAGGGATGCAGAACTGCTGGCTTGGAATATTGAAGCATGTTGATCCACACCGAAAACTACCTCGGCACCTGATGGATAGGGTGGACCCCAGCAAAAGTGTCAGCCAAGCTAGCTTGGCTCGCAACCCACCTGAAGTGCTTGCTGGTTTTAGCTTTCTCACAGTTGCAAAAGTGCTATGGCGACATCCCTACGCACGGGCAGCTGAAACACACAGGGGATGCTCTTGGTGTTCCCTTGAAAACCAAAAGTAGCAGATAGTGTCACTCACAATGGCTGCGATTGTTTATTTTGCCACTGCACAAGATGGCTGTTGAACTTCACCACAGTTGCTTCCCAGCTGAAGAAGCCAAGATGGATGCTCCAAAAACACCAAAGTTCACTAAATACAACGCCTAAAAACTTAGCCTTAGCAATGCTAAGCCTAGTCACTGAGCTTACCATGAAATAGGAAGGAGCACATGAAAACACTACCTACTTGGTCGAAGACTTGACTCTCTCTTTTCCTAAGCTATATACAAGACGCTTCGCTTATGCACTTCTTCAATAAATTATTTTAAATAAATTAGTCAAAGTATACAGCATTTCTTTTTATGCGATATTAGTAGCTATTAGTTGATATTAATTTAATTGTACAAATAAAAGTAAGTAATAAATTTATATTTAACACTTATGTAATCATTTAAAGACCACTTCATTAAATTTCTGATAGAAATAGAAGAAGTGTGTGGAATCCTGAAACATTTTATACACTTTGAACTTTTAAAGTACGCAAAAATAATAATTAATATGTAATAATTACACTTTTTATAGTTAATTAAAAAAAATCTTCCTGTTTTAAGAGGAGATTTTTAGAAACACAGGTTAACTTGTTTTTTAAACTGAAATAGGCATTTTGTATACAGAATGGGATGGCCGGTAATATGGCAATATACTGTCCTGGCGGACACGAGATAAAATAATTCATTAAAATATGACAGAGCCCTTCCCTTATCAACTGCTGGCACATTGTGGGCATGACCGAACATATAATATGCATGCTAATAACGTCTTCAGATGAAAAGCGTTAGTAATATTTATATTTTTGAAGACAAACGTAACTTATTAACTTTAATACAAACTGAATTTTAAATTAAGGAATGAAGTATATGATAGTATCTTTCGAATTTTATATTTATTTGATAACGGTTTTCTGGAAAGACTTTCTATAGGAAACTGGTCATTATTTAAATGGTATAAATATTAATAAAACCCAGAAAACTTCACGCGTTCATATGAGGAACCTATTACCAATTATAATGTTCAATGGTATGATCCACTTCGCTGTTGGTGGAAGATAACTTTTGAGAAAATTTTCAATGTAAAACTGACCTCTGTTTATGACACACGCAGAATATTAGAATTTTTTTTCATTATAACTTAAGTTATAATAAAATATTTAAGTAATTAAGTGAAAATATGTTTGTTTAATAAAGTTAATATAAATATTTAACTTTTTTATAATGTTCGAATAAAAACTGAAGTCGACAAAGTTGAAACTAACAAAAGGTATCACTGGTTTTCTAGATTTCTGTGTCACGTGACTCACAACACAATACTGTAGTTTTTTTTAAAAAAATATTTAAAAATTATACAAGGTAAATTATTTACAAACGAAATTTACGAATGTCTCCAATTTCAACATTGACAATCGGTTTATTGTATAAAAATGCTTAATTTACAAGTCTAAAAGTTTAAGTCAATGTGCGGTTTCAGCTGGTGTTCAATGGTGTTAAGACGTCATCAGGCGGCGATTAACAGTTTATATAAAAATTAACAAGTTCGGAGTGGGAGCAATGTCGTCGAGAGTTTCCTTTTTGTTTTCTCGAAGGATATTCACAAGTAAAATACAAACTGAGAAGCACACAGTGTCATGGGGAAAAGTGGAGTAAGGGGCTCACAAAAGGTATTTTGCATATTTTTAAGAAAACCTAACAATATTGTGAGAAGTTTTCGAATCCTACAAACAGTGTACTCCAAGAAATAAAGTGCATATGTCAGAACTTCAGTATTCCTCTCCATATTGTTTAATTATAAAAAATACAGTAATCACAAATGTACTTATCTGGCAAATCAAATCCATTACATTCAGAATGTGCCCAACAGCACAAACAGTACATCTGTATCAAAATTCTTTGTTTCACTTACATTCTCCAAAAATAATGCAGGTATTGTTAGCATTTGTGAGGGTCTAGACAGACCTAGTGGCTTGTCCAGAGGAGGATCTTTGGATTAAGAGCCATATATGAAGGAGAATTAGTTAAATACAGACAATTTATTTAATATTTTAATATTTTATTAAATATAATAAATGTTACAAAAATTAAAACCAACATCCTGAAAAACTGCTGAGTAACTCTACTTTTATGTAACAAGGGAAATTCAGTTTCCTTTAATATACACCTTATCTTGATTTTAAACAAACATCAGGTCGATTGACACATTTTAATCTTCATGTCAGCAGATGCACTTCTCAGGTGATAATTGGAAAAAATTCTAGATTAAAGGGCAAGTTTCCCCACACTCGAGGCAGTTCATCCAAGATAGAATTGCCATGTAAAGGCAATTTTTGCCACATAGAAAGTTCTCGACAGTTTGTCAAGTGCTACTCTTTCTGCTCACCCAGTCCAGCATTCTGCTTTGCCCTACAACAAACCAGCTCCTCCAAAATGAACACCGAGGTAATATAAATTTATTGTAATTCTCTCTCTCACGACATAGGGAACTTAGATCTAGAATATTTTCATTTTTGTATTTTTCTTTGTACTGTTTTATTAAATATTTGATTTTGTTGAGTTTATTAATGGCCTCCTCTCTTATCGCTACCTCGAATTGCACAACCCCACAACCATCCACTCGAATTTCTTTTAACATTAAGCCATCCATTGACAAACTGAGCGGGTCCCTTAGATCCGACGATTAGATGGCCTTGACCCCTCGTCCGTATTCTCACACATTTGTCGAATCTATGTCATTGTCTTCATTACGATTTGGTTCTCGTTTAGCCCCGTTACCCCTTCACGCCATTTTATGTTTTTAACATTGACTAGACACAACGGAATATAGTAATATATTTTCTTCATATGTATTTTAATAGATGAGGAAATAGTTAGCATTAATATATATTATTAAAACAATAAATTATATACAAGGATACATACAGTCGAACAAATGATAGTGTTCCAATTAGAAGAAAGATGCACAAAACTGTTTTTTCCTCACATAGTTAAGCATGTGCAAAGAACAGCCACTATATTTAGAATCCTAAGTTTGTTCTACAGTTGCTAAATGTGAGCGTATGTTGGGATTGAAAATTCTAAACCGTTTAGTCAACATCCAGATGGTCCTACTGGGCCCTATTACCGTATTCTCCCCTACAAGTTCGGATTTTTATACTCCTTTTTTGGGTCCTAGATTGAATAGTCACTTCGATTGGTCGTTTCTACTGATTTTCTCGTTCCAATTGGTCTTCGCTTGTTACGAAAGGTAAGGAGAGCAGAACCTAGATCGCGGAATTGGTCAAAGTGTCTGTCCCTCCGATTCGAAACGAAGGTGATTAATATTAGGTTTTGTATTATTTAATTGTTTTAATTCTAAAAGTACACTTTTTCCAAGCATTTCTTTTAAACATGTCTTTTCATAAACATTGTAACATCTCAAGTTTGTATTTTATCTTTTTTACAGTTTTACGAAGTATTTCCTTCTTTTATAACTAAATGTAAGGAATCGAGTTCGATATGATTGATATATCGAACGATTATTGTTGAAATATGCCCACACTGTAATTGGATAGTAATTCGTGATATTTTTAATTGTTTACAGGACAGTACTAAACAAATTTGATAAAAACTAGAATATTTCAGGCGTGTGCCACGCCTGAAATATTCTAACTTTCGTAATTATCGTTTCACTCAAATTGATAAACATAATTGCTACCTTACAACATGTTATTCTCGAATAGTGTTTTAAGATGAATTATGTTTGCATCTATAATAAAATATGTAATGTTTATAAGTTATTAAGAAAAAGTAAATATTTATCTAACAAAAGTTCACTAGAATTAATTTCATAGAAATATACATTTTTTTTTTCCGTGTGTATGAAGAAGGAAGAAAGTCGGAGACACAGTCACAAAGGAAATTTGCTCGGTTGTGGTAAGGAAAAAATCGATTTCGATCTTAATAAATTAATATTTTCAAAATTAGGCTGTAATTAAATAAGATACTTATAAAGATAATTATATATTATATATATTTTTTCAACAATTTAAACATTATATTAAATGTTTTTGGCTGTGTAAATTTTATAAAACGATTATGGCTCTAATTAATGAATTTATATGTAAGTTTACGAGTCTAATATATTTCGGACTGGAGCTATAACGTTCTCACCGGTTGTAATATTGTGATGTGCTGCTAGGTTATAGTTGTAACGCGTAATTTGTTTTAGTGCAGAACTAAATAGAAGTAGAAAATAGTGTCATCGTGTGTTTGCTGCCGTGAATGTCTGGTATGGCGATTTTTTATTTGGACGTGAAAATTTAAGCGATTTGCATTAATTTTTATGTAAAGTTAACATAAATATGTACTTAAACGTTTATATTATAACTTTACCAAAACATTATAAAATTTAAGTGAGAAATATGCAAAATATATCAGGTGAGTTCTAAAACTGTAAAGCTCTTCTAAATTCTATATATGATGCAAAAAAGTTTCACATTAAATTATATTTTTTTAAATAATAATATTTCGCTAATTACTTCATCTTCATATTTCGCGATATTTTTACTAACTTTTGCTGTTCTTTGCAATGAAAACTAAAATAAACAAAATAAAACGTATACAAATTGTTTTCAAACAATCATTTTACCAGAATGAAAATGCTAGGACTGTGTTTTATAGCCTTTTATAAAATATAAAATTTTTTTCAGACGAGGAGAATAGCGATGACGACGAGTTTGTACACCCGACACTGCCACCATAATTACTGCTTTGACGGTGATTGGTTAAATTATCTAAATTGTAATGCCAATAAAGTGTAACGTTTTAATTCAAGCCCGAATCAAGTCGAGATATAATACATGGCTATACACGTTTCAATACACGTTTTCCTGGAAATTTAACTTTCAAAATTTGAAAGCATCAAAAACCCTTATATAGAAGTTACCGCGCAAAATTTCGTTTCTTAATCTATATCCATGCACAGATATTAAGTAAAATATATGCAAACAAAGAAACACAGATACACAGACGCGTGTGCGTTTTGTATCTGTGTTTGTGTATTGACACACAAACATATTGCAGGAATAAGTTTTTTTTTTTATATTTCAGATAAAAGAGTCCTGACCATATTAAGATCCATTCACTTTTCCTGAAATCGCGTCTTTTAATTACTGTTTACTTTACGTGGAATATTTTACACACTGAGATATCTCGTATATATGGTATTCTTGAATAAAAAGTGATGTTAAAAATCTTCAGTGTCTACCTATGCATTCAGTTGTAAAGTGAAAAATAAATGTTATCATTTATAAACCCGGGAGTCAAATTTTTACACGATACAATGCTTGCTCTGTTATATATATAACACCCGAGAAACTAAAACTACGACAAGCAACATTTTGTAACTAAGTACGCTGCTATTTCGGAATTCCTAATAGCAGAAACAATTGTATTCAAATCTTAGTTACAAATATGGAAATAAAAATTTTTGCTTCTGCTGAGTTAATATCATGAACTAATTCGAAAATTTTTTACAATTCTTTTAAGTTTACTTTTGAAATTTAATCCTTTTTATAATTAATTTATGACGACAAAATATTTATTATTATAAACGATTCTAATGTTTCCAATTTGGAAATTTTTCTCAAAGATATTTATTTATTTTTAGTTGACATTCAAAGAATGAATTCAATTTCTACAATAAAAAGAAATGATGAAGTTGAAGAAGGCGAGAGAAGTGCATTGCATATCGACCATACATGGCAATGTTTACTAAGAAATATGGAGTTATTCGGCTTCAACCTGAAAACAAAATGGACAATTAGAAGTGCATTTGTGGTGGTCAGCGTGTGCATTTACATCGCTTACAAACTATCCGTAGAATTATTTATTATTTACACCCAACGATCATTTATCGACATAATAAAATCTGCTTATTATATGTTGTACACAATTACACCAATACTTTCTTTGCAGCATTATTATAAGAAGAGGAAAGACTTGGTAATCAATTTATCAAATATATTTGAAAATTTTGATTTGAAAATAACAAGTGGGGTAAATAAGAATTCACTTTTAGTTAAAGTGTTATCCATTTGGGTATTTTCGATAATTAATATATTATATTCCGTTATTACTATAACAAGAAATGTACAAGATATACATGGAAACTGGGTAAAAGCTCACAGTTTCAATTCAACCACTCCGGTTTATATCCATTATTTCATACATTTAATGTCTGTAATATGTTATTCTTTGTTATTGCTTGTAACTCAAAGTTCGTTTTACTTATTATTCGTAGTAATATGCAAGGAAATAGAAAATGGGTTCAAATGTTTATACGAAATGATGAATAAATGTTGTAATTCTCCTGCCGAAATAAACAAAATTACAATTAGTTATATCAAAATGTTAGATATATCAAATTCAATTCAGGATGTTTACTCACGATTGTTGTTTGTTTGGACAATACACAGCGGTGGCAGTATTTTACACAATATATCCCATCTTGCAAATCCTTTGTTCCCTAAGAAAATACATATTGTGTTAATGCATATAAGTCTATCATTATATCCTTTCTGTTCATTCACAGATATTTGTCTTTCCGCTTCACGTATTACGAAGGTTGCAAAAATGTTTTCTTTGTATTTATTTAAGACTTCAGTTACAGGCAATGACAAAAATTCCAGAAAGCTTGCCTACAGATTCTCGGTAAAATGTTTCCAAGAACTGCCAATATTTTCGGCTTCGGGCATTATTACTATCGATTCCCAACTTCCTCTTACAATGTTTAGTATTGCAATAACATACTCAATTATTGCATATCAGTTACAGACATAAAATATTCGTATGTAATTATTGTTTATTAATGCGAACGTAAGCGCTTTTATAGGACATACACAGTTTATGAGTGACTACGTTTACACGTACTACAAGTCAAGATAAATGGAACTCACAAGCATTGATAAATTTATGGTGGGCATATACATCGTACGTTGTTACGTTGTTTGTACGTTATTCTGGATCGAACCTTAAATCTACAATACCTAATTACACAGTCGTCACTTAAATTTAAAAATTCATAACAAAACTACTTGTTTTGAAATTTAAAATAATAATTTTTGCTTACAGTATTCAAATGTATTTTATTAATTGTTCTTACTGTCAGTTTGTTGTAGTGTATATCTTGTACTGATATGTATTGTATGGTTGTTCTCAAATCTATACCATAAAACTATTGTAGCTTATGATATAAATTAATAAACTTTAAAATATTAAAAATATAAGAATATTTATTGTTTTCTGACTACATCCCATCAACATTTCTACTGTTTAATATTTCTTAATATTATTACTCATTAAAACGAAACAAAATTAAAACATTTTTTTGGTTTTCTCGTTTATTTTTAATTGTTAGAGAACTGTTACTTTTCGTTCGTAAAGCCCTATGTACAGGTAAATATCCTATGATTTAGTTTAGCAAAATTTCAAATTTATCAATTGAATCAACCGAATAACGATTTCGTTGATTGTTGCAATTATGATAATATTTGGTGTTAATTTAAACAATAACATTTATTTATGTCTGTATTGTGATTATAAGTTCAGACAGATTCACGTAAATTTATTATTTCTTTTGAACATTTGGTATTTGTAAACATTAGAAGTGATATCCTCTGGTAAAAAATGCAAATAGTAAACAGAGAATCTTGTTAAAGATTTGGCAACATAACATAATGATTGTCTGAAAAGATGTTCTTGGAAATTTTCATTATTTTCAATGAACTTTCTTGTATTACAGCTATTTAATTGTTTAGACATTAGTACTGTGAAAAGAAATTTGATAAAAACTAGAATATTTCAGAACTAATATTTTCATTATTCATACCTTTATTAAAATTGACAGCATAATTATTATTTCAGAAAAAGTCATTATCGTCTACTCGTTTGTATGTAAATTATGTTTANCATGAAATAGGAAGGAGCACATGAAAACACTACCTACTTGGTCGAAGACTTGACTCTCTCTTTTCCTAAGCTATATACAAGACGCTTCGCTTATGCACTTCTTCAATAAATTATTTTAAATAAATTAGTCAAAGTATACAGCATTTCTTTTTATGCGATATTAGTAGCTATTAGTTGATATTAATTTAATTGTACAAATAAAAGTAAGTAATAAATTTATATTTAACACTTATGTAATCATTTAAAGACCACTTCATTAAATTTCTGATAGAAATAGAAGAAGTGTGTGGAATCCTGAAACATTTTATACACTTTGAACTTTTAAAGTACGCAAAAATAATAATTAATATGTAATAATTACACTTTTTATAGTTAATTAAAAAAAATCTTCCTGTTTTAAGAGGAGATTTTTAGAAACACAGGTTAACTTGTTTTTTAAACTGAAATAGGCATTTTGTATACAGAATGGGATGGCCGGTAATATGGCAATATACTGTCCTGGCGGACACGAGATAAAATAATTCATTAAAATATGACAGAGCCCTTCCCTTATCAACTGCTGGCACATTGTGGGCATGACCGAACATATAATATGCATGCTAATAACGTCTTCAGATGAAAAGCGTTAGTAATATTTATATTTTTGAAGACAAACGTAACTTATTAACTTTAATACAAACTGAATTTTAAATTAAGGAATGAAGTATATGATAGTATCTTTCGAATTTTATATTTATTTGATAACGGTTTTCTGGAAAGACTTTCTATAGGAAACTGGTCATTATTTAAATGGTATAAATATTAATAAAACCCAGAAAACTTCACGCGTTCATATGAGGAACCTATTACCAATTATAATGTTCAATTGTATGATCCACTTCGCCGTTGGTGGAAGATAACTTTTGAGAAAATTTTCAATGTAAAACTGACCTCTGTTTATGACACACGCAGAATATTAGAATTTTTTTTCATTATAACTTAAGTTATAATAAAATATTTAAGTAATTAAGTGAAAATATGTTTGTTTAATAAAGTTAATATAAATATTTAACTTTTTTATAATGTTCGAATAAAAACTGAAGTCGACAAAGTTGAAACTAACAAAAGGTATCACTGGTTTTCTAGATTTCTGTGTCACGTGACTCACAACACAATACTGTAGTTTTTTTTAAAAAAATATTTAAAAATTATACAAGGTAAATTATTTACAAACGAAATTTACGAATGTCTCCAATTTCAACATTGACAATCGGTTTATTGTATAAAAATGCTTAATTTACAAGTCTAAAAGTTTAAGTCAATGTGCGGTTTCAGCTGGTGTTCAATGGTGTTAAGACGTCATCAGGCGGCGATTAACAGTTTATATAAAAATTAACAAGTTCGGAGTGGGAGCAATGTCGTCGAGAGTTTCCTTTTTGTTTTCTCGAAGGATATTCACAAGTAAAATACAAACTGAGAAGCACACAGTGTCATGGGGAAAAGTGGAGTAAGGGGCTCACAAAAGGTATTTTGCATATTTTTAAGAAAACCTAACAATATTGTGAGAAGTTTTCGAATCCTACAAACAGTGTACTCCAAGAAATAAAGTGCATATGTCAGAACTTCAGTATTCCTCTCCATATTGTTTAATTATAAAAAATACAGTAATCACAAATGTACTTATCTGGCAAATCAAATCCATTACATTCAGAATGTGCCCAACAGCACAAACAGTACATCTGTATCAAAATTCTTTGTTTCACTTACATTCTCCAAAAATAATGCAGGTATTGTTAGCATTTGTGAGGGTCTAGACAGACCTAGTGGCTTGTCCAGAGGAGGATCTTTGGATTAAGAGCCATATATGAAGCAGAATTAGTTAAATACAGACAATTTATTTAATATTTTAATATTTTATTAAATATAATAAATGTTACAAAAATTAAAACCAACATCCTGAAAAACTGCTGAGTAACTCTACTTTTATGTAACAAGGGAAATTCAGTTTCCTTTAATATACACCTTATCTTGATTTTAAACAAACATCAGGTCGATTGACACATTTTAATCTTCATGTCAGCAGATGCACTTCTCAGGTGATAATTGGAAAAAATTCTAGATTAAAGGGCAAGTTTCCCCACACTCGAGGCAGTTCATCCAAGATAGAATTGCCATGTAAAGGCAATTTTTGCCACATAGAAAGTTCTCGACAGTTTGTCAAGTGCTACTCTTTCTGCTCACCCAGTCCAGCATTCTGCTTTGCCCTACAACAAACCAGCTCCTCCAAAATGAACACCGAGGTAATATAAATTTATTGTAACTCTCTCTCTCACGACATAGGGAACTTAGATCTAGAATATTTTCATTTTTGTATTTTTCTTTGTACTGTTTTATTAAATATTTGATTTTGTTGAGTTTATTAATGGCCTCCTCTCTTATCGCTACCTCGAATTGCACAACCCCACAACCATCCACTCGAATTTCTTTTAACATTAAGCCATCCATTGACAAACTGAGCGGGTCCCTTAGATCCGACGATTAGATGGCCTTGACCCCTCGTCCGTATTCTCACACATTTGTCGAATCTATGTCATTGTCTTCATTACGATTTGGTTCTCGTTTAGCCCCGTTACCCCTTCACGCCATTTTATGTTTTTAACATTGACTAGACACAACGGAATATAGTAATATATTTTCTTCATATGTATTTTAATAGATGAGGAAATAGTTAGCATTAATATATATTATTAAAACAATAAATTATATACAAGGATACATACAGTCGAACAAATGATAGTGTTCCAATTAGAAGAAAGATGCACAAAACTGTTTTTTCCTCACATAGTTAAGCATGTGCAAAGAACAGCCACTATATTTAGAATCCTAAGTTTGTTCTACAGTTGCTAAATGTGAGCGTATGTTGGGATTGAAAATTCTAAACCGTTTAGTCAACATCCAGATGGTCCTACTGGGCCCTATTACCGTATTCTCCCCTACAAGTTCGGATTTTTATACTCCTTTTTTGGGTCCTAGATTGAATAGTCACTTCGATTGGTCGTTTCTACTGATTTTCTCGTTCCAATTGGTCTTCGCTTGTTACGAAAGGTAAGGAGAGCAGAACCTAGATCGCGGAATTGGTCAAAGTGTCTGTCCCTCCGATTTGAAACGAAGGTGGTTAATATTAGGTTTTGTATTATTTAATTGTTTTAATTCTAAAAGTACACTTTTTCCAAGCATTTCTTTTAAACATGTCTTTTCATAAACATTGTAACATCTCAAGTTTGTATTTTATCTTTTTTACAGTTTTACGAAGTATTTCCTTCTTTTATAACTAAATGTAAGGAATCGAGTTCGATATGATTGATATATCGAACGATTATTGTTGAAATATGCCCACACTGTAATTGGATAGTAATTCGTGATATTTTTAATTGTTTACAGGACAGTACTAAACAAATTTGATAAAAACTAGAATATTTCAGGCGTGTGCCACGCCTGAAATATTCTAACTTTCGTAATTATCGTTTCACTCAAATTGATAAACATAATTGCTACCTTACAACATGTTATTCTCGAATAGTGTTTTAAGATGAATTATGTTTGCATCTATAATAAAATATGTAATGTTTATAAGTTATTAAGAAAAAGTAAATATTTATCTAACAAAAGTTCACTAGAATTAATTTCATAGAAATATACATTTTTTTTTTCCGTGTGTATGAAGAAGGAAGAAAGTCGGAGACACAGTCACAAAGGAAATTTGCTCGGTTGTGGTAAGGAAAAAATCGATTTCGATCTTAATAAATTAATATTTTCAAAATTAGGCTGTAATTAAATAAGATACTTATAAAGATAATTATATATTATATATATTTTTTCAACAATTTAAACATTATATTAAATGTTTTTGGCTGTGTAAATTTTATAAAACGATTATGGCTCTAATTAATGAATTTATATGTAAGTTTACGAGTCTAATATATTTCGGACTGGAGCTATAACGTTCTCACCGGTTGTAATATTGTGATGTGCTGCTAGGTTATAGTTGTAACGCGTAATTTGTTTTAGTGCAGAACTAAATAGAAGTAGAAAATAGTGTCATCGTGTGTTTGCTGCCGTGAATGTCTGGTATGGCGATTTTTTATTTGGACGTGAAAATTTAAGCGATTTGCATTAATTTTTATGTAAAGTTAACATAAATATGTACTTAAACGTTTATATTATAACTTTACCAAAACATTATAAAATTTAAGTGAGAAATATGCAAAATATATCAGGTGAGTTCTAAAACTGTAAAGCTCTTCTAAATTCTATATATGATGCAAAAAAGTTTCACATTAAATTATATTTTTTTAAATAATAATATTTCGCTAATTACTTCATCTTCATATTTCGCGATATTTTTACTAACTTTTGCTGTTCTTTGCAATGAAAACTAAAATAAACAAAATAAAACGTATACAAATTGTTTTCAAACAATCATTTTACCAGAATGAAAATGCTAGGACTGTGTTTTATAGCCTTTTATAAAATATAAAATTTTTTTCAGACGAGGAGAATAGCGATGACGACGAGTTTGTACACCCGACACTGCCACCATAATTACTGCTTTGACGGTGATTGGTTAAATTATCTAAATTGTAATGCCAATAAAGTGTAACGTTTTAATTCAAGCCCGAATCAAGTCGAGATATAATACATGGCTATACACGTTTCAATACACGTTTTCCTGGAAATTTAACTTTCAAAATTTGAAAGCATCAAAAACCCTTATATAGAAGTTACCGCGCAAAATTTCGTTTCTTAATCTATATCCATGCACAGATATTAAGTAAAATATATGCAAACAAAGAAACACAGATACACAGACGCGTGTGCGTTTTGTATCTGTGTTTGTGTATTGACACACAAACATATTGCAGGAATAAGTTTTTTTTTTTATATTTCAGATAAAAGAGTCCTGACCATATTAAGATCCATTCACTTTTCCTGAAATCGCGTCTTTTAATTACTGTTTACTTTACGTGGAATATTTTACACACTGAGATATCTCGTATATATGGTATTCTTGAATAAAAAGTGATGTTAAAAATCTTCAGTGTCTACCTATGCATTCAGTTGTAAAGTGAAAAATAAATGTTATCATTTATAAACCCGGGAGTCAAATTTTTACACGATACAATGCTTGCTCTGTTATATATATAACACCCGAGAAACTAAAACTACGACAAGCAACATTTTGTAACTAAGTACGCTGCTATTTCGGAATTCCTAATAGCAGAAACAATTGTATTCAAATCTTAGTTACAAATATGGAAATAAAAATTTTTGCTTCTGCTGAGTTAATATCATGAACTAATTCGAAAATTTTTTACAATTCTTTTAAGTTTACTTTTGAAATTTAATCCTTTTTATAATTAATTTATGACGACAAAATATTTATTATTATAAACGATTCTAATGTTTCCAATTTGGAAATTTTTCTCAAAGATATTTATTTATTTTTAGTTGACATTCAAAGAATGAATTCAATTTCTACAATAAAAAGAAATGATGAAGTTGAAGAAGGCGAGAGAAGTGCATTGCATATCGACCATACATGGCAATGTTTACTAAGAAATATGGAGTTATTCGGCTTCAACCTGAAAACAAAATGGACAATTAGAAGTGCATTTGTGGTGGTCAGCGTGTGCATTTACATCGCTTACAAACTATCCGTAGAATTATTTATTATTTACACCCAACGATCATTTATCGACATAATAAAATCTGCTTATTATATGTTGTACACAATTACACCAATACTTTCTTTGCAGCATTATTATAAGAAGAGGAAAGACTTGGTAATCAATTTATCAAATATATTTGAAAATTTTGATTTGAAAATAACAAGTGGGGTAAATAAGAATTCACTTTTAGTTAAAGTGTTATCCATTTGGGTATTTTCGATAATTGATATATTATATTCCGTTATTACTATAACAAGAAATGTACAAGATATACATGGAAACTGGGTAAAAGCTCACAGTTTCAATTCAACCACTCCGGTTTATATCCATTATTTCATACATTTAATGTCTGTAATATGTTATTCTTTGTTATTGCTTGTAACTCAAAGTTCGTTTTACTTATTATTCGTAGTAATATGCAAGGAAATAGAAAATGGGTTCAAATGTTTATACGAAATGATGAATAAATGTGGTAATTCTCCTGCCGAAATAAACAAAATTACAATTAGTTATATCAAAATGTTAGATATATCAAATTCAATTCAGGATGTTTACTCACGATTGTTGTTTGTTTGGACAATACACAGCGGTGGCAGTATTTTACACAATATATCCCATCTTGCAAATCCTTTGTTCCCTAAGAAAATACATATTGTGTTAATGCATATAAGTCTATCATTATATCCTTTCTGTTCATTCACAGATATTTGTCTTTCCGCTTCACGTATTACGAAGGTTGCAAAAATGTTTTCTTTGTATTTATTTAAGACTTCAGTTACAGGCAATGACAAAAATTCCAGAAAGCTTGCCTACAGATTCTCGGTAAAATGTTTCCAAGAACTGCCAATATTTTCGGCTTCGGGCATTATTACTATCGATTCCCAACTTCCTCTTACAATGTTTAGTATTGCAATAACATACTCAATTATTGCATATCAGTTACAGACATAAAATATTCGTATGTAATTATTGTTTATTAATGCGAACGTAAGCGCTTTTATAGGACATACACAGTTTATGAGTGACTACGTTTACACGTACTACAAGTCAAGATAAATGGAACTCACAAGCATTGATAAATTTATGGTGGGCATATACATCGTACGTTGTTACGTTGTTTGTACGTTATTCTGGATCGAACCTTAAATCTACAATACCTAATTACACAGTCGTCACTTAAATTTAAAAATTCATAACAAAACTACTTGTTTTGAAATTTAAAATAATAATTTTTGCTTACAGTATTCAAATGTATTTTATTAATTGTTCTTACTGTCAGTTTGTTGTAGTGTATATCTTGTACTGATATGTATTGTATGGTTGTTCTCAAATCTATACCATAAAACTATTGTAGCTTATGATATAAATTAATAAACTTTAAAATATTAAAAATATAAGAATATTTATTGTTTTCTGACTACATCCCATCAACATTTCTACTGTTTAATATTTCTTAATATTATTACTCATTAAAACGAAACAAAATTAAAACATTTTTTTGGTTTTCTCGTTTATTTTTAATTGTTAGAGAACTGTTACTTTTCGTTCGTAAAGCCCTATGTACAGGTAAATATCCTATGATTTAGTTTAGCAAAATTTCAAATTTATCAATTGAATCAACTGAATAACGATTTCGTTGATTGTTGCAATTATGATAATATTTGGTGTTAATTTAAACAATAACATTTATTTATGTCTGTATTGTGATTATAAGTTCAGACAGATTCACGTAAATTTATTATTTCTTTTGAACATTTGGTATTTGTAAACATTAGAAGTGATATCCTCTGGTAAAAAATGCAAATAGTAAACAGAGAATCTTGTTAAAGATTTGGCAACATAACATAATGATTGTCTGAAAAGATGTTCTTGGAAATTTTCATTATTTTCAATGAACTTTCTTGTATTACAGCTATTTAATTGTTTAGACATTAGTACTGTGAAAATAAATTTGATAAAAACTAGAATATTTCAGAACTAATATTTTCATTATTCATACCTTTATTAAAATTGACAGCATAATTATTATTTCAGAAAAAGTCATTATCGTCTACTCGTTTGTATGTAAATTATGTTTATATTTTTTATATACTTCATTATAAAAAGTAATCTATCACAATTCACTTTTTTCTTAAAATCTTTCACAAGAGAAAGAAATATTAAACTAAGAAAGGCGTCACTAGAAGTACTTTCGTGGAAAAATTTTTTTTCTTTAAAAATAAATATTTGTAGTAGCAATTATAATTTATAAACGACTAACAAAGAGAGTTGGAGATACAGACTTAAAGAAATATCCATTTGCATCGATAGCTTGGTTTTCGTAAGTAAAAATCCATTTTAATTGTAGTAAATAATTTTGAAAATAATGTTGCCATAAATTAGTTTAGTTTAGTGTTAATTTGTACATGCAGTACTTCAAGAGCAAAACAGGCCTGTCCAGTATTGAATTTGGTTTGTTATTCTTCCCATTTAATTAAAATAACTGATACTGAAATATATATCCATGAACTAAAAACTAAATTATTTTTAAAACTATAAGATAATAATAAATTATTGATTTCGGTGAAATACGTCATAAATCGTCATAGGTATAATTAGAAACAGTTGTTTAAGTAGTCAGTTTTCTGTGATCCCATCCGAGTTACATAAGCATTAATGTTAAAAAAAACTTTGGTATACACAACACCGTTTAACTCGACACCACACAGGGTAATTCGACATACTTTTTCAATCTCACACTTGTTTAGACATCTGATAAGTCGACACCCCTCGTGATAAAATGAGCTCACGGCAGAATCCAATTTTGCATCTTCTCACCTTTTATTTATGTGTTATTTGCAGCATGTATTTTACATTTCTGTTAGAAATGAATATCCGAAAGTTTACAGCACTTACCATGAAGGAAAAATAAAAACTTGTATCTGAAATTGAATGTAATGAAACTTTGCAAGCCGAATTTGCAAAACAAGAAAAATCTTCCAATAACAATGTCAGTGAAAATGAAATCCTGAAGAAAAAGACAGAAAATTAAAAAATCTTTTTCTTGGGTCTTCATCGCGGCTCTCTCGAAAACATTGGAGAAAGTAGCCGTACAAATAGTGCATGCTCTGGTTCGTTGAATGAAGGAAATTTATGCATCAAATCTTCCTGTTTCGTGGCCGATACTGAACCAAAAAGCAATGGAAATTGCTGAGGTACTGTACTTAGAATAGAAACAAACTCTCGTGTCAGTGATGGATGGTTAGAGAGATTTAAAGATGGCCATGGCATGACTTAAAAAGCTGTGCAGTGAAAAAGAATCTCAGTTGGAACTTGGAAAGAGTCAGTTTTACAAGGTATTGAGAAATCGTATAAACTAGAAAATGTTATCAATCTTGATGAAATGAGACGTTTTAACAAGTTGCTGTCAGAGAAAACTACTATGTTTAAAAACGAGACTTGCCACAGTGGAAGCAAATCATAGGTCCGAGTTACAATCCTTTTGCATATCAAACTCTGATCGCTCTGAAAAGCCGAAGCCCTTAGTTGTAGGAAAATATCGACAGCCCCAATGTTTCAACGGAGTGATGAGTTTGCCTGTCATATACATATCAAATTCCAAAAAGTTAGATGACTTCCAAAATTTGGAAGGAAATTCTTCACAAATACGACTCCCAACACATTACGCAAAAAAGGAATGCAGCATTCATTATAGACAAGTTTCCTGCTTATGGAAAAGATGAAGGACTAAGCGATTAAACTGTTGACTATAATGCCAAATGTCACTGCTGTAGTGCTACCGCTGGATCAGGATATTTATTCATTCTTTCAAACGTCATTATCGCAAGAAGCTTACTTTGGATTTAATTCAATTAATAGAAAGCGGAGAAACTGCCTCTGTCGATGAAATTAAACTACACCACAATGAACGTTTTTGTGTGGAAATGCGTTTTTCAGTGACAGTTGTTGATATTGGCAGAGAAATCATAACAAGAATATCAAATCTGAAAGTGAAGAAAATAAAGCACTAGAAGAATCAACTCCAATACCAACCAAGCGAACACGCTAGAGGCATTTAAAATCCGTAAACATCACTTGGTAACAATTGACAATTGCGAAGATGATGTTTTCAAGGTGTTCATGATTGTTGAAAAAAGTAGAGACAGTTAAGAGCTTAAAGCAAACAACACTAAACGAATTTTTCAGTTTGTCTTCTACAGTATTATTGTAAATGAAGTACACAATGCATTGTAAGCCTGTAATACTGTATAAAGTACTGCTGTGTTTTCCTAATTATAGTTTTGTGGTTTTTTTCAACTTTGTTTTACTTGTCATATCGGATAACTCGACATATTTGCACTTCCTCTTGGGCTTGTGCGGACTCAACTGTAATATAAATCATTTTATAAAGGGAATGTGAGAATTTCAAGTTAGTTTAGTAGTAATATGTAAATTTTTCAAACATCAAACTAAAATGCAAATCAGGAAAACGATCTAGACAAATCACATTGTGTCAAACGATGCCAATGCATCTCTAAGAGCAAATACGATGCATTCTGATACGTAAGAGAGTACAGCAGCAAAGCTTACATCTATGAGAAATATTGTAAAATGGGCATTTATTGGGAAACGAGGCAAAACAGGAGAGAAACAATACAGAGTTTTACAGGCGTTTTTCAGCTGCAGCAAGACGAATGCTTACGACGATTTTGGTGGTTATTTCCTGCTTAATGCACATCAGTAGTACAGTTAAATTAATTAAGGATCGTGGACACGTACTGGACTTGTGGTGTACTTCCATACATATCTGCATTCAAGCGTACAGTACATGATACTGCAGGTTATGTGGGCTCAGCAGACAAAAAGAATGAGATTATAATCTCGTAAATAAAATGCATGATTCCGTGCTATCACTAGTTGCTGCGCTATTACCAGCACAACATCGAAAGGACGTCAGAAAGCTATTAAATTAGTGCAACGTAACATTAAATTTTCACCATAATGACCGACAACTCGTTCGGCCTAGTTTGTGCACTATCCAAGCACTTTTTTGGAATAAAGTATTTAACCGTCACAATGTGCATCACTGGGCAAAATGTTCTCCATGATGCTTATGACTTACTCAGCATTATCGTAAACTTCTAGTGAAGATTTGAGGATTTATCTTTATCCCATATTCATTGATAGAGCTTTGAATACTAAGCGATATCTGAACATTCTAAACACAATGGTGAACGAATAGCTTCATGACTTCCAATTGGTGCAAATACAGCAGGTTTGATACCAGCACCATGGAGTGTCATCTAGTTTTCAGAAATACATGTGTGTCAGAGGTTCGACAGCAGTTTGACCACTACTGAATAAATAGCACAGCCCCTTACCCTGGCCATCACATTTTTACACTTGACATCAAATTGAGTTTTTTCTTGTGAATCACATAAAGACATCGACATGTTATGTATACCAAGCAACGCTAATAGCGGGGTTGAGGTCGAAGTTTTAAACGCGAAAACTTGTACGTCAGACGTTCAGCGATGCTTTCTTGTAAGCCTAGAAGTTTGACAATGGTGTTTGGATCAGTAGCGTGCCGTCATTAGAAGCGGTGGATGCGCCGCTTTCCTTGTATATTCTAAAAAATAAATACATATTAATTTTAATTATATGAAAATAATTGCACAATATTTTATTATAATCGCATTATGTATCTTATTACAAATTTCTATACTATACGAGAAAAAAAGATAAGATCGCTATTGTATATTGGAATATTAGTGGCAGAGTAGCGGAGTGGAAACGCTGTATTGTCAGCATCCAAACAACCAGATTCGCGCATGCGCTTTACAAGAGCACCAACCTCACCCGGTTTAGCCGGTGGAAGCCTAGGACCTTGGGTGGCTGCTACACGTATAACGCATTCTATTCTATCCAGGAGCGGTTCCGGGCTGTTAACCGTTCGCCTGATAGATATTTGGCCGCCCTCGCCCGATTACCTGAATCGCGAGTAGATTTATAACTTAATTCAACCGATAAGAATTTTCCTACGACATCGTGCTTCCCGATAAATTATTTTTACTCCGAAAAATTCGCTGAACTTTGGAGACATCATTAATATAAATATAATTTTTATGGTCGTTAAATAATAAATGGTTTTTAGTAGATCCGCTGCTCGTTTAAACTCAACGGTTTCTACAATATTCGCTACTGGTCTAGATTCGACCAATCCTGTCGCGACACGAGTCGGCGATGACGTTTTACCGAATTATAACAGTTTTTTTTAGCATGTTTGTACGAATACGGTCGCAATTTATTGCCGTGATAAAGGAATTCGAACTATAGGAACCTGTGTTATAGGAGGGTCGACTGTACATTAAAAAGTTTTATATCACCAATCAGAAATATTTTGGATACAACATCATAACGTTTATCTTCCACATTAATTTTCAAAGGACGGTGACTTTTATCTCAATAAGGACTTGGTAAATTAAGGTTGGTTCAATCAAGTTTCAGGCAAAGTGCAAAATTTTGAGTGTTTACAGATATTGGTTTAAAAAATACCACAAATTCCACAATATGTAAAAAAATTAAGTATCTTCTTTCTTTAGTCTTGCCGTCCACAAACGTAATTCTATTTACATTTTAATTCTAAACATTGAATACTTATTGTCATTTTTCTTTATTTCTGTGTGAAAATCATAAACTAATTCAAAGAGTTTTTAAAAATGCTTGTTAAATATAATTTAAAAATTTAATAGTTAAAACAATTAATTTATAAAAAGATAGTGTTTATTTTTATAAACAATTTTAATGTTTTCAATTTGACATATTTAAGATATTTATTTATTGTAGTAAATATTCGCACGATGAATTCCATTTCTACAATAAAAATAAGTCCACAAATTGAAGAAGACGAAAAAGAAGCAATGCAAGTCGACCATATATGGAGCAGTTTATTAAGAAGTATGGAGTTATTCGGTTTCAATCTAAAAACAAGATGGACGATTAGAAGTGCTGTAGTAATGGTCAGCATGTGCCTGTATACTGTTTACAAATTATTAGTAGAATTGTTTATTATTTACACTCAACAGTCATTTATTGATGTTATTAAATCTCTTTACTTTATGTTGTACACAATTACACCAATACTTTCTTTGCAGCATTTTTATATGAAGAGGAGAGCATTAAATATTTATTTATCGAACTTATTTGAGATATTCGATTTGAGAATAACAAGTGGGGTAAATAAAAATTTACTTTTAGTTAAAGTTATATTTATTTGGCTTTTTTCGATTTCAAATATTATTTTATACTGCATTATTATTCTCACAAAAAATACTGAAAATATACCCGAAAAGTGGATTAATGCTCATGTCTTTCAAACAACTACAAGTAATAACTATTATTTCATATACGTAATTTCTAAGATATGTTATTATTTGTTATTGCGCGTAACTCAAAGCTTGTTTTTGTTATTTTTCGTAGTAATATGCAAAGAAATAGAAAATGCGCTTAAACATTTACACGAAATTATGAATAAATGCAACAATTCTCCGAACGAAATAAACAAAATCGCAAAAAGTTATATAAAAATATTAGAAATATCAATTTCAATTCAGGATATATATTCACGAATGTTGTTTCTTTGGACAATATATAGTGTTGGCTGTATCACGCACAATCTTTCCTATTTTGCGAATCCTTTATTTACTAAGAAATTATATACAGTAATAAAATACATTAACCTATCATTTTACTCCTTTTGTTTATTCACAGATGTTTGTCTCTCTGCTTCACGTATTACAAATGTTGCAAAAATGTTTTCTTTCTATTTCTACAAGCTTTCCCTTTTGTGCAATGACGAAACTTCGTGTAAACTTGCTTATAAGTTATCCGTAAAATGTTTCCAAGAACAACCAAAATTTTCGGCTTGGGAAATTATTTCTATCGATTCTAAGCTCCCTCTTGCAATGCTTAGTGTTGCAATAACATACACAATTATCGCATACCAGTTAGAGACATGAAATGTTTTCGATTTAAATAATCATTACGCACAATTTCTCACATACATTAGATAAAAATTTTAAGTATTAGAGTATGCAAATGTTTTATTTCATATCACGACACTTGTGTTATAGATGTTGTGTAAACGTTGTTATGTCTGTTGAAAAAATTTTGCTGTGAAGAAACACTCAATTCTATAGCATAAAGTGTATTGTAATCATTAAACAAGAGAATAGACTTCAAATCATTATAAAATGCAAAAAATTTTGATGTGTTTTAATGTAACGCGACATCTCACAAACAGAAGTTTTATTTAATTTTTGATTTTCTTTATTTTATTAGTTTATAAACCNAACGTTTACTGAAATGTCGAAAAGATAGAGCTGACGTAAGTTTCGATCGCTCTACTAGATATAAGCATTGAGGAATTTAAAGTTTATAACAACTATTCAAGAATGTTAATATATTTCAAATAAATTTTTAAGATTTTTATAGTTTTATGTCAAAAAATTTTAATGTACTCTAATACGACTGCTTTTGTAATTACTGTATGCTATTAATTTTTACTGTCTTTGTATGTATTAAAGTTGGAAAATCTAATTTTTCTTCTAGAACTAGAACTGTTGAAATTCATTCGAGTGGAGAACCATTTAACTGGACAGTTTCTCGAAACCCTTATGTTCTGTCGGAATTGCTTAGTCTGTTGGACTAAACTATAAAACAGAGCAGAGACATGTATTGTATATAAATGGTGTTCCATCAAGTCCTCATAAACTTCACAGAGCGAGAATCCTCGCTCGGAATACATAAAAAATAACTCAAAAACTATACCTCTACGAGCCATTGTTTTCGATAAAAATTGGAAATACAAAGTAGAACGTCACATTTGGTGCACGAAAATAAGCTTTATTGCAAACATAAACATCAGTACTTGCATATGGTATTATGCTTATATAGGAAGGTAATGGTATGAGGATTGAAACAGTTTTTATTGTAAACCAATCCTAACAGAGCCATACTCTTCAGCAATGGTTTCCAAAATTTTAATATCTCTTCAGTAAACTCTTCCGAATTACTTTGTATATTAATAATTGTCTGTGAGGTAATATTTTGCATTTGAAATAGAAATTATATTTATTGTCGTATTTTTTTAAAATTTTAATTTTTTGTGTTTGTGCACTGAGTAAACTAAGAAAGGTTTTTTTTCCATAACCATAGTTTATTCTTCCAAACCATGAAAATCATTCCAATTATTTTACTTATCACGAAAATGTTGCAGAAAAGAATGGTGTGTAACAATACGTATAAATGTTTACTTGAGAATAAATATTATATATTATTATTTGTCTCATTGGCAGTCATTTATTAAGTTTTTCACTAAAGTGTACTTGAATATTCTCCAGTCTGTGACATGTTATAAGGGTTGATTAAAATAAAAAGGATAGTTATAACAGCTATGGATCAAATGGGTAATGAAACAAATACAGGATGTAAATTTTATATACAAGTAAAATAGATGGAATGAAATGGAAACCCCTCTTTATCGCCAACCAAAACAGTTCAAACTTAATTAACTTTCTAAGTAACATTAAACAATGCGTGTTCTCTATCTGTTATGATATTTTATTTTAAAAAATTTTATTATTATAAAGTGTCAACAAGCTTAATTAATTTTGAGGGTAGAGATAAGTTTTTATCTGTAAAAATTGTAAATGCAAATAACGAGTAAAATCTTCATTGTATCCGATCCTTCTAGAGATACGACATACGATCTCTTCATCCCCTTGACCTTTAACCACCAAAATTTAACAACATTAATTCCTCAAATAAACAAATCTCCCTGCAAAGCTACAGATATTTATAACATGAAGCACAGGAGTTATGAAGCCTCAAAAGGGTGAACAAAATCGTGCTCCGCAAAACACACACGACGTCATTAGTAGAAGCAAGCATAGACAAGACAAAGTGATTGACTAGTTAAAATTTCCTCCATAAACAGTAAAAAATTTAAAAAATTCTTCTGTAAAGCTTGATTAATTTAAATCATAAAAACTACTTACCTCTATTTAATAAAAATTATCACTTTACCAGTATATTTATGCAAATGAATAATTTTTAAAAAACAGCTGACTGTGCAGAATCCTCCGCGTATTACTTTACCACGATAAATTTAGAAAAATCACGTAACGGAATGCTAAAATTATCTATCTATCTATCTATATATATATATATAAATGGGCGTGTGTGTCGCTATATTTCACTTTTCAGCCAAAACTACACATCGCATATGAATGGTATTTGTATGTGGTAGTAGCCCCAAGTCTCCATTCGTGCACTATGATGGTTGCGTCTCGATAGCTATAATGGCGCGGGAGATATGGGGCTGAAAGTGGTTTTCTATTTCGAATTTTATGTTCGAATTTAATGCGAATATTGGTTCGATTATAGAACGATTGTAAACGTTCCAGAAACGTTGAAAATAGTTCGTTTGACTGGACGTGAACAGGAGACGTTCAGAAATAGAATCGGAACCAGGTCTCTAATTACTCTGGAAACGAGGTACCTAATTCTTGCATTTTGTGAAAACGAGTAAGATTGGCTATAATGTAATTATCTTAATCTTCACTATCGTTACGTTTTGCCCACAAATATAAACCCAGCGAAGCGGGTCCTTGCAGCTAGTATAATATAAAAAGTCAATGTTTCTGTAGAAATTAATAAAGCATAATGAAAGACTACAGAATGTTTTACCATTTACAATTATTGATTAATTATTCGTAACACTCGATTTATATAGACAAGTAGATATACACGAATAACTATTAATATCTGTTATAATCATTAAAATTTTAACGTAAAATATTATACGAAAACTTGTCTATTTTTTTAATAAAAATAAGATAGTTTATTTCGTTACATTGTTTAAAACTAAAATAAAGCAATGTGTATAAACAAAAAAGAATTACACAAATTTACACGAGATTTTATAGTGTAGTAAATTGTGTTTCAGTATCAAGTTATTGTACACATAAATGCTTTAATAATATATAAATCTCAACAAATTTGCTATTCTTATTCTAAAATTAGGCTATTTGCTAGAATTTTTAAAGTAGAAACATTTTTATAATAATATATAATAATATTAAATTCAAGTACAGTACCTACTTTTATAATCGCTACAGAAACCCAAAGATACGAACATAATTAAAAAATTTTCATACACTCAGTTATTACGGTAGTGTTTTCCTCACTCCTGTCTCTAAACTACAATTTCAGAGAGATAAATAAAAGGGAATTGAACAAGCAAGCTGTTTACAATTCATTCCTTTATATTATTTAAGTGCAAATTTACCATTTTCAATGTCTTACCAGTGATCGAATGGATAAAACTACAGACCACTGATAAAGTGGGTTTTTGGTGCAGTTTTCGTCATGATCTTCACGTCTGTAACATCTAAATTAGGAATATATAAATTGCTACCAGTAGGCATCTACTCTTGATAGTTTGGCACTGTTGTATTACTTTAATCTGTCAATGCAGTTAATTTTCTAATAAACTTAGTGAGTCGTATGAAAAAAGCATAATGTAGTTGAGGTAAAATGGCTTATGTTAGTTACAAGCTTGGAAATTGATTACTATAATGATCATACACAGAAATTCCAAGAAGTACCGCCCGTTTGCAATATTTATAATTATTTTTCTAGCTGAAAAGCTGAAATTAAGAAAAATTATTTCACCTTTTCGACCATTTTACGTCCAGTTATCTTAAGTATCTGTTTCTTCTAACGTGTTGTTTCTGGTAATAGAGGATAACACGAAAATTTCCACCCTTCGAGTCATAGAATAGGTGAATACCAGAGAAGTTTGAATACTCAACCATTCCAAGATTCAGCAAATTACTGAGATACTACTGTTCTTATCAAAAACATTTTTATATTTATAAAATATATTTAATAATTATTTGTTTTAGTCTCTGAATTTGTTTGGTTTATGAACTGCAGGTCTAGGTATTTATAGATTTTTATATGTCTACTGAGATTGCCACTAGTTTGTTACATTCTAGTTTTTTATTGGTTTAAAAACTGAAAGCAAATTCAAAATTCTAGAAATTTAAATATTGCTAGAAGTAAATAATTTTACGTAGAATTTTTGTAAATAAGTTTTCAGTTGCAGAAACCAATCGATGTCTTACTTATTTTCTCTGATTTTTCCAATTCTCCAGGTTTTCCAGATTTAACAATTCTATTCATCGTTGATTTAAAAAAAGTTTTGAGTGTCTCTTAGGTAATTGTTATCTATTTTTATTTGTTCTACGTGTTTCGATTGTAAGACTGCATTTCAATAAAAACTAAATATCTTTGGCCAGGAGTCGTCAACACGGCGCCCTCGGATGCCATAGCGCATTTCAGATGTGCTCTCCAAAACCATACGTAGTCACCCATACTTGTAATTTTATTTAATTGAGCTGCAATTGAAAAATATTGTAGACCTATAAATTCCCACTGTCCTTCCTTAATTTTTAGAACAGAAGCACCAGAAATTATTTTAATAGCCAAAAATAACTCTGCAAATTAAGTTCTGCAACGATGGCTGCCGTCTTGTTGTAGACTACAAACCCAATCTACATAAATGGCTGAGATAAATTTATATATACATACACACATTATTTTATTTATGCAATTTTACCTTTTATTATTAAATTTTACGAAAATAGTTAAGTTACATACAAAATGCATACAGAATACATTCTTATAGTAAAATTAAAATAAACTTTCGTTTTAAAAAGTAGCCAAACATGTAAATTCTCTACTTTTATCATAAAAATGTTTAATATACAAGGATTTATAGCGTTATTCTATGAACTGCAATCAAAAGTCGCTTTATTCAAAATCACGTCATCGAAGATCAGTTGTCCCCATTAAACATTTACTCAACCATCAAGAACCTTTCTATAATCTGTTTTTCAACACCCTTTACAATCATACAAAATGAGAAAGCATTCTGGATTATCGTCATCATTGTCATTATCATCGTCTTCATCACCATCATCATGATTATTCTCTTCCACTTCATCATCGTAGTCATAATCCTCTTCATCAACGTCATCTAAGTCGTCGTCATCATCATCATCATCATTACTGTCACGTACAACGCAATGCTCTGTAAAAATAGTCACACACATACTTAAAATATTAAGAATTACAGAAAATAAATTGAGAAACAAAATAAATATTTAAAAAAATTTGTTAATTTACTTCAAATTAATTAACTTTTTAATTGTGTAAAATTTCTTACCCCAAAGAAAAAACAGCAAAACAACAAAAATCATCAATACAGCTAACCCCTTCATTGTTTTCTTTTTGCAAGATTTACTTTAAGAAATTCTGTAAAGAGCAAGGATTCAGTTTAAAAATGTACAATTTACTTCTTTAGAAACTGAATTACATTAACCATCTGAAGATTAATTTTTGATATACTAAATTCTCCAAAAAAAAAAAAAACAAATATCGTAAAATATTTAAATATAAATATACCACAAAAAACGTATTTTCGAACAAATTTCTAGAGTTTATAACATATCAAATGCTCTGTTTTACATGCCTAGTAAAGGTTCCTTGAAGTCAACAACTGAGCACGAAATGATTGCAATGACTAAAATAACACTTTTACGAAAAGTTCTAAAGTAACCTAAATTATAATCCTTATTCATAATTCAATAATTAAGTGTAAGAAAATAATTTAAATTTGTAAAGGAAAATTTCAAGGAATATGAAAATCTTACCTTGTCACAATTGGCTGATTTCCACCAACACATGCACAACTTACATAAAGATTTTCATCTTCATCATTTACGAATTTTGTAAATATTTTTAAATTCTTTATTACATTAAAATATTTAAGAGATTTCTAACTGTCTTTAATATCGTTCGTTGTTTTAATTGAGACTTAAATGAAAATGATAATTGGTATGAGTGAAACGGAACCGGAATTGATACAATACTTTTATTTTCGAATTTATAATTGGTACAAAAGTCAGTAGTTTAAATCGAACCGATTTTTATGCAAATAGTAATCAAAAATTCTTTAAAATTTAACAGTAAGATGTATTTTTAAATGAGACTTATATTAGAGATACTTCATGCAACACGATTTTTATATGCAAATTTTAATAAAATTTCATGCACTTATTAAAATTAAAATTAACTTCTTTGATGATGAGGTAATTAGAAATAATTATTTATAAACTTTTCTAGACTGAACGTATGTCTTGTTGTGCATTTTTAAGAATATTTTCTTCATGCAAATTTAAATTATTCCGTTTTACGTGAGTCGTATGAGTTTAATATTTGATAATTTAATTTATATAAATGTTAATCTAAAAGCAATTTCTTTGATAATATATCGTGATTTATAATTAAATCTAATTTTTGTTATCTTTTTTGTAAAATTGAATGAAAGTTTGCATTTTATATCCCTTAACTGAATGAAAGAAATGTTTTCTAATCACAGACGTATAGAACAGATGGAGAAAACGGTGCAAAATGTTCTGGAACCCGATGAATTAGAACCTTTCATACAACATGTTTTTAGTTTACTTTATTTAGTATAATGATTTAATCTGCTATAGGGTCACAATGCATATTCTGCCCTATGCCTAAATTATCTTATGACAACCCTGTATCTTTGCCTAAAATTTCCATTTATATTTTTTTATAAGTGTAATAAATATTCAATTTTGTAGAATACATTAAAAATAAAACATTTCTTGCTTTGAGGTGAATTTATATATATAGATTTTTTTAATTTTTCCTATCAGGTAATTTCTTATTGTGGGTTCCGCCAGCTCCACAATGGAGGCGATTGAGTGGTGAGGAACTTGGACCGAGATTTTTCGGGATGGAAACCACACCCCGAAAATTTCTATAAATAATAAATATTTTTTAATGCTATATGAGAATTCGATTTTATATTAATAGTAATTTTTATCTTAACATATAAAAATATATTTTAACCCAACTCAATGTTTCAACAAGACTTTGTAACTTAAACAATCCATTTTGTAATATTTTTGTTGTGTTAATTTTATTCTAGTTTTCTTCTAAATATCCAGATAAATCCAGATAAACCACAAGAAAATAAAACACGTTAGTCTAAAAGATCAAAATTTATTTTCACAGAATATATTCAGATACACGAGTATACGACACTAATTATTGAATCCTTCCGTGTCCATACATCGAGATTGTTGTGTTACCTGCTAAATTTACGATGTCCCTCTACGGACGAAGAAAAGTATGAATGACTGAGATGACATTCTATCTCGAATCTTTATCCTAAGATTCATCGAGATTATTCTCAGAGCAGTAGCTTTGGAGGATTCGAAATAGAATCCAGACGGGCTCAGAAAACACCAGATACTCTTCGCAGAGTATTCCATTCTAAACATGTTTGTTCCTGTCTCTGGTACTGTTTTATACATCGTGGGTCTGGCCGAACCTCTGATAACAACGATAAAAAGAAGGCCCTGTCAGTTCGCACGAAGAGATAAAGAGTAACAGACAGCATGAAAATTTAGACACAATGAAGAAGGAGTTTCTGAAACTTCCTAGTTTGGATTTTGTCAAAATTCCTTTGAACAATAATTCTTCACGATTAGTGATCCTTTATACACTATCTTGCAGGATATTTATCATAATAGTTATGGAAATAAGTATTTGTAATGAAATAATACTTTTCAGAGCAAATATTCTAACTTTTATTTATCTGAAACCAAATGACGTACGAATAATAATTACATACGCTTTCTGTTGTAAGGGCATTAATAACATTTAGTTAGTTGTTGTTTTTAAAAATATTAACAGAACATTAATACTAAACAATTCAGTATTTCATTAATATCCAACATTTTGGAGCTTGATTTTGTATTTTCTTTATGCTTTATCAAGTATAATTTTCACACAATTGAGAAACCACAAAAATCTGAGTTAAAAAGAAACTTAAAAACTGAAAAAAAAATTAAATATGATTATATTATTATTATTATTTAAAAATTAATATTTTAAACAGAAAA
>NW_019385558.1:27858-43966 GCF_000671375.1 Centruroides sculpturatus | reverse complement strand
ATATTTTAAATTTATACTTTGATCTTTATCATTTTAGTAGAAATGCATTAAACAATAAGTAACTTTTTAATTCCATATAATTTATTTAATTTTTTTATAAACAGGAAATTATATCGTATTATTTTCTAGTGAACTATATATTAGACATTGTCAATGAGAATCACAGCAAACCCTGGTTTTAAATGGTGTATATGGAAAACACTACTAATTTGAGGGGGAGAGCATATATTTTATATTATATAAATATAAAATATGATTAAAAATTGCAGCCTTGCATTGTGACAATGTTTCCTTTATATTTATATGCTGCTTATGTCATTCCAAATTATATAACTTTGGATCTATAATTAAAGTTTTGTACTGTTGCGAAGATACTTTCTGTATAATGACATAATAATGTGATCCATTTGAATGAGAAAATGATAATAAGTATATATGAGCATGGTTAGATTGTAGTTAGCTTAGTTATGTTTCTAATATTTATGATATAAAATTACGGGGTGATTTAAATCACCATACATAAACACATTTAGAGACCTATAACGACTTAAATCCTCTGTTATTATATAGCATACCTTAAATGTTAATGTTAATAAATTCATAAATAAAACTTGAAATAAATATACTTCTTTTAGTTAACAATTATCTGAAAATAATTTATAAATTAATACCTTTAATATCGATAATCTTGTAATTGGAATGTTAGAAAACAATTTTAAAGCCAGTTCCTGTTCTGTACAGAGATTCATCATACTGTAAATCTAAACAAAATTGTTAGTGTTTTGCTCTGATAATGTATAAATGTTACGTTAATATGTATTGTAAAGAAACAAATTTATTACTTACCATATTGATATCTTCTATTCTGTTAGTTTTAAAATACACGCTGTAAACTTCTGTGTAGATATATTCATCCTAAAAAATATTAGTGATTCAATATATTGTTATTCTAGCAAAAAGTACATAATTTTTTTAAAATAGGAGAATAGTGTACTATTGTACTATAATTAATAATAATAACATTTATTTAAAAAATTAAATACTAGGAAAACTTATGGAATAAATTTTCCAAAGCTTACAATAAAATTCACAGCTCAAACTTGTCAAAAACAAAACACAATATATTTAATATGTTCCCAATTCTTCCGTCCAGTCCTGATGAAAACTGTAAATTTTTAATCTTGACCATGCAATGTCCTTTGCAATCGGAGGGATCATACTCATACCTTTGCCTACTTGGACTGCTCTTATTCGATCTATTAATTGATTATTTCGAAATTTTAAAAAATAAACCATTGAAATGATGGAGGGAATGCATATGCAACGTCCAAGATCATTTCAATATATACAGTGTGATTACAATTAAAGAGTAAATATTAAAAACTTTCTGTAAAAAAACTATACTGCAAACCTAATGTATGCTACTTCAATTTTCGAAAGAGAATTTAATTTATTTTAAAGTTCAATTAATATGTTAAAATTTGGAGCTGATGTTTTCTCAACTTGCACATCATATTCGTTTCGCAAGCAAGTATAGGTACTCAACACCCACAGCTACTATTGTTTCGCTAAATTTCAGTCTCTCAATTTTTAGTGACGTAAAAATGACGTCTAATAGAAAGTAAATTGTTGCTAGGATAGAGAAGAAATAAAAAATAAAAAAATTAAATGCATATAAAGTGTGTTATGTATATCGTTAATGAATTTTCCGAATTATACGAAATTTCGGTCATCCGGCTGAGGCCCTGTCCCGGTTATCGATATATATAAGAATTAAGTCATATAATATCTACACAAAGTAATACAAGTTACGTTACTTACATTTAATGTGACACTGGACACAAAATAGCTGTAGACGAAAATGACGAAAGTAACACACACCATAATAATTTTAAATGTAATATTTAGTCGTGTGTCCGAAACGGTATTTAACAATAAAAATCTACCGAATGTCAATTCGATACACAACGAAATAATAATTCCAGAAAACGAGAATTCATTCTGTACAACGTTGCATGTCATCAAAGTCTCTCTGGCATTTTGAATCAAATTCCAAATTACAGTTACGTCAATATCGTTCCTTTGATTTTGTATATATTTGCGAATCATACGCATCTGTAATTTCTGAAATTCGCATAAGAATATAAGAAAACATATATGAGAGAAAGCACTCATAATTACGTAAATATTCAAAATTGTACGTTGCAGCAAACAGACGGATTGTCCGAACGACCATTCGTAATTGTTAATTTGTAAATAGTTAATCGAATTTGGAATTAACTGAACGAAACTTATAAATCCGACTACGCCTATGTAAAAGCACACAAGATTATTTTGAATTTTTAACAAAGAATTTATTATGTTTATCCTACGTTCGTTCAGAATTTCTCTCCACACAATTCGAGTATTTCTGAACAATCTTCTGCATTTTGTGCTGTTCCAAAAGAAAAGATATTTTAAAGAAAAACATATGAAAGACGTGATTAAAATTCTTACAACCACAGCATTATTCTTGTACTTTGTAGAATTTTCGCAGAGTTGTAGCGCCATGTCTTCGTTTCCAATGTATAATATCAATATATAACTTATTACCTTAAAGGTAAAGAATATTTTCAGTGTTAGAATATAGAAGTAAGTGAAACTTATTTTCTTATCTGATTTTGTGAAGATATCGGCTCCGGATATTTTCATTATTAGGATAATCGGAGCAAAGACAATCTCTGCAGAAATCTCATTTTGCAGCATTTTTCTGAAGTATATGATAATTTTTCTATACAAGAATAGTAATATTATATTACAACATATTTAAATTCTTATACCAAATTAATTAAACATATAAGGTAAGAACTCAATTCTTATTAACAGTCATCTATAGCAATGTCTTCAAATTTTCGAAACGTTGAAAATCTAACTTGAAATTGCTTTAAATGATCTTAAAACATCAATTTTGAAGACAGCGCAAGTGTGAGTTCTTCAGTTAACTTGTACTGTACAAGATATTATTATTAGAGAATAAAATATTGTAATAAAAATTCGATATTGTTCTTTTCATTAATGAAGTTATGTAATATCGATTTTTATTAATAAGTCATAAATTGAATTTATTAATAGAAATCGATATTTCACTCATCCATTTACGAAAATATTTCATTAAGTGGTCTACATATGTTTTCATTATGCAACGTGCATAATGGAAATATATGGAGACCACTTAATGAAATATTTTCGTAAATGGATGGATAAATATACGTAATATATCGATTATTTTATGATTATATTTAGAATATTATTAATGCTTGTGTTGCTAACTACATATGCCGCTTTATATTCAACCGCTTTGTATTTTATTCGCTTTTCGGTATATTGGTTAATAAGTTGTAGCAATTATTCATTATAAACTTTTACGTATAGAAAANTATCGATTATTTTATGATTATATTTAGAATATTATTAATGCTTGTGTTGCTAACTACATATGCCGCTTTATATTCAACCGCTTTGTATTTTATTCGCTTTTCGGTATATTGGTTAATAAGTTGTAGCAATTATTCATTATAAACTTTTACGTATAGAAAATTTTATTATAAACCAATAGGAATGTTTATCAATTGAATGGCTCTCTGAAATAATAAGATAAAAATATGCCTATTTCTCTAATTGTTCATTTTAGTTTATAGTACCTGAAGTAATATTTTTTTATTGAATACGAGCAAAAATCAAGCTTGGAAATGATTCTGTTTATTGTAATTTCTAACTTATTTAATAAAAAAAAATTTTTAATTGGGTTGCAATCTTTAAATTGCAGACCTTAATATGATATGTAATGCAAGACAATATTACAGACAAGTGCATTGTGTATCGAAATCTAAAAAATTGCAGCTAAGCATTATGACAATATCACAACGAGCAATTATTTATTGTGACATCGTCACAATATTATTCGATATTCAATCAAAATATATAACTTTTAAATTACTTGTTTTTCAAATAGGATAAGGACATTTCACTTTCTTGGCTGTAAAATACAACAGAGGGAAAGGATGGCGATCAGGCAAAAAATGACACCAAGACTTTTAAATTATTGAATGTAGGAAACCTTGTAACGTCGAAAAACACAAAAATATTCGGGGAAAATTTCATTATGTCTGGTTGTTAGTGTGTGGGAAGCTCTGTGCGATTTAGTTCACCCCCTTTCAAGCATTTGAAAGAGGGTGAACCAAACGCCTTCTTGACACAGAAATTAAAAATTTCATTGTCAAGAGCAGTTAGAAAATAATTTTCTTCCATTAACCATTCGTAATACTATAAGTCAGGTAAAAAAATAAGGTGCAATAATTCGCGCAGATTTCATGAATCACGTCAAAAAGTTCTATAGTAACTGCTTAGATTATTTAGAAGAGTGATCGGTACATTACAATGATATTGGACATTTTCATCGGTTACGTTAAAACGAGAAATTAAATGGAAAGATGCGCAAAAATCACTCGATCACATTAATCAACATTTTCCAGATAGTAATATTTCCGAAAATGAACTTTTGAATCAGGTATTATTATTAAAAAATATATATCGATAAGGAAAAGGTTAAATCTTGGGCATCAGCAAAAATCTCAACACAGAACAGATGGTTAGAAAAATTTCATCATTTTGTAAAAAACTATGTTCTATACAATAATGCAATATAAATTGTTGTATACGCAATGTCCTTACCGGGAACAAATTTCGCCACTGAACGCGTTTTTTTCCCGTAAATAAAGTGTAGACATCTGATAAATGACAATTAAGTATTGAGACTTTGAAAGCTGTATTATGTATGCAATATACTTTAACAAATTCTTGCAAAAAATTTTTATAACATTTTAAACATTTTAAATCTACTAAGAAAAATTCACTCAAATGAGAAATATGCGAATGAATAAGAAGTTTTTAAAAATTTATAATAGTATTTATATTTATTATATTTATAAATTATACATATGTTGAAATTTAAAAAAAAAACAAACTATAATTCAGTTTAATACAATTTTTGCGCTTATTGATGATAAAATTTTGTTGCTTTTTTTTCAACAAGACAACCACTCCTCTTTTCGTGAATTTTGTTCCGCTTTACCAGTATTAAAATATGGTCACTTTAATATTCTGTGCTAAATTGCAACTTCTGACATGTACTCTTCATACCTCTAAGGTTGCAAGCCACGATTTTACAAACAAGACATAATCTTGTCAATAAAGTAATCGGATTTATAATATAAATACAGTCGTCTTCGTTGTTAAAATCTGCGAGTTTTCTTTCCGGTTCTTAAGTCTACAAAATCACAGAAATTATTACTTACGCAATTTGCTGACGGAGAAAAGACAGAAAGAATGAAAACTTACCTTCGAATCAGAAATCTCGCCCGAAATGCAGCAGCATAACAAGAATCTATGGAATAAGTGTCTTATGTATCCGATAGACCTTCCTTCTCTTATCGGGTTATTTGCTCGCAACCGCGATTCTTCTTTGTTCCAGGAGTCACATTTCGTCGCAGGCAAATCTTTGTCATCCTGCGGTAGATCAAAATTAAAATTATCCATAATTCCAGTAAAGGATCATTTTCTATTTCGTAGAGAAAAATCAATGGTCTACCTGAATTGGGTAAACTTTGTTTTGCCGAACATTCGGTTTGGCCACTCTTCTCCTACTACAAAGAAATTCTCATTTAATATTAAACAAATCTTATAAATTAACATAATTATCCGTTCAATTTACCTTTTTCTTCCATCTTATCAGTCGAATTTCGCAAAGAAACTTTCCGAACGCACTTAAGCATTCCAACAACAATCGCAACAATTGGAAAACAATAAATCAGAAACATTTGTTGAAAAATTCATTGTAATGACGTCATAGGATGCTATATTATTGTTAAATGTTTTTAATATATAAAATTTAAAACGTTAATCTACGTTTTGTTTACAAATTTCGAGGTAAAACGAATTGGTGGAGATGTCTCCTAGTAAAATAACTGCGGTTATAATTCATACAAATACTTTAACGCTGTTGCTATTGAAGTACATAAGTAGTATCTTAGCAAAAGTAAAAAATATAACACTTTCTTGTAAAATGGTTTTTTGAAACAAACGTGAATCCTCGGTAAAGGATATGATAACTTTAGCAGAGATCGACCGGCGCATAAAAGTTAATGTACATTAAAATATACTTGTATTGTACATAAAAGTAGCTGGGATATCTTTAATCTTATTGATATTGCACAAAGAAAACATAGAGAAAACGAAAGAATAGAACTTTTTGTTTGTTTTCAGTGTCTGAATTCTAAAATTAAAAGATTATAAAGTACAACTTATTGATAAATTCGATATTTTGTAGTTATTTGGTAAAAAATTATTATTTTAATATAAAATCTGTACAGTAGATATATAAATCATGATGTTTTTCATTTATAAATTTTCACACTTTCTTTCGTATTTATATAATCTTCTAACAAGTTCTATAGTAAAAGTTATTTAAGAAAAATAAATATTTATTGTAATTACACGTTCAACGTAACATTTAATGAAAATAACACAGAAGTCTTCGAGCAATGTATGCTAATAATTTTATGGCATTTTTTGACCTTAAATCATAACATTTTAAATATTAATACGCTAATTTAATAATTAAAAATTTAAATTAACGAAAGAAATAGATGACAACATTCGGATTTATTTTTACTATTTCTGACAATTTTATTAAATTTTATGTTATTACATATAAAGCTTTATATTTAAACAATGTTTCATAAGTATTTTATTAATACAATACAATAAACACGAGAAGCATTTTATATTTTATTCCATAAAATGTTTAATATTAATTTTATTTCTCCCAGGAATTTTAGTTACGTTTATGAAAAGTTTGATAAAGTTGGACATTATAATTTTTACGATATGCTGAAAATTCCTGCAATTCTTTAACTCAATTCCGATCTCTTTTAAACCATTTGCTATGTTTTTCGTTAAGTCAGAAATTTGTGGGTAGAATTTTATATATGTACTTTGACTTAACTCGTTTAGGACACACGCAAAGAAACACGTAGAATTCGAGATGACAGGACAGATTTCGGTTAAAGCATTCATCATGTTGCATGTGTTGCAATCTGTCTTACTTATTATTCGTTGCACGATATCCATCAATTTTTGTAATGGCGAATGTGAAGTAGAGCATGTGTCATTTGCTCCCTGTTAAAAAAATGTCTTAAATTTAATAATAATACTAATAAGCTAAAATAATTTACAATTAACGAAGTCAACACGATAGATATATAAAAGTATAGTAAAACCTATTTAAAATGGAAACCTGTTTAGGTAGGTTGCCATTTTAGACAGGTTTTACTGTTTTAGTATATATTTATAAGCTAAAAATATACTTATGTTGGTGTCGTACATGAGTAGAAGGTTTTACTGATGGTTTATTTCTCTCAATTTTTTTCAATCCGTCAATTCTCTCAAATAAAATTATTCCTAAAATAAAACATTTTATTGAAAAAAAATAAATCTATATTTACAGAATATAGAAAAAACTAACTGAATAATGCATTTAAAATTAACTTATTACTTAAAAATAGTTATATATAATCTATAAGCGTATTGCAAACTGTGTAATACTTGAATCAATACTTACCTACGATAGCGAAAATTATGATCTTCATGTTGATGTAGCTTATCCGCAATGAGAAGTGATGCTGCTGCAATTGTTAAGAGTTTATATAGAAGTTTTGATAGTTATTTATGAATTTTTATGTAATAATTACTATATTTGTTTGGATAATATAATGGTATTGATTCATAGAACAGAGTCTCGTCTCCTTGAACGATAGCGTTTTGAGAGATTGAATTTCAATTCACTTCCTGAATAGTGTATATTTTGAAAATTAATAATTAGGTAAGATAAACAAGATTGTAAATTTTTAAAACTAATTCCTTGTACTCTTCAAATGACTAAATACTTGTTGAAATATATTGTGTTCAGTGTTTTGCAATATTATTATATTCTCAAGCGAGTCAATTATTTATATAGGCTATATATATCTAAGTGTGAGAGTAATACCGATAGTTTATACAAGATGTGTGTCAAGTAGACTGGAGCACTTTCTCTACTTCTGTATTTCTCTTAATTTCAAAAATATTCTAAATGTTTTGGTGGAGGGACTACAGTAGAGCCTCGATTATCCGACCCAATTGGGTACTGGGGTTGGTCGGATAATTGAAAAGTCGGATAACCGAAAAGTATGAAAAAATCCATTATTAGTGTAGTATATTATTATATTCCATTTAATTAGTATATTAGTATATCGCTATTAACCTACTTCGCGTTGAATTTTCGTCGATGTTAAGCCTAACAAAAATTTTTTAAAATAATAATCGTCGCTATTGTATCGTTAGAAATTAGAAAATGAAGCCTCGTTTAAATACTGGCTCCCTTTCATGGTCGAATGAGTGTTGCCAGCTAAAACACGTAAAAATAATATTAAAGTAGCCATGACATACCCAAATATTGTAGCGCCACATCACTAGCGGACATTTGAAATTTGCCGACTAGGACGGTCGGTTAATCGGGAGTCGGGTAATCGAGGCTCTACTGTATTTAGAAAATTTTTTCACATTTGGGAGTAAGACACCTTATACCTCCAATGGCATAACTCCTGTCTACAACTATGGATCAATGAAAGCTAAGCACGAATCCCGAAACAGATAAGGAGTCGTTTACAGCTGTAAGATAATCACAGATAGAACTCGGATGGTCGAAAAACTAAAAAAATTATTCATAGGCAGTCATAAGCAATTCGAAATATGTTGGGTTTAGTCCCTCTCTACATGGTTGCCACAGTGTGATTCCGGCTGAACCAAACAAATAAATGGAAAAAGATGTCTTTTTTTACTGCCCACAGAACCAGAAACGAAAAATAAAACAAACAAAACACTGTTAACAGATTTTCGGGCATTTTTGTGTATTCGCGTTTAACATTAATTAATAAATACTTTATAGTTTTAGATCAAAGTAGTCCTATTTCATTTATTCAACTGCCAAAAATTATGTCATAATTTCATGTCTCATCATGATGGATTAGTATGTGCGTATATGGCAACGCGACAACTGCCTGCCTAGGGAGAATGTCTCCTCGAAGTTCATTTAAAAAATTGTCCCTTGTTTAAATGTTTCAAAGCTGAAGAATATCCGAAAATCTCTAGGCGGCCAATCCATTCGTGTAGTCGAACCCAAGATCAATCACAATGAGCACTTCCATTGGCGAGTGGTCACTAGTTGATGGTGGGCATTTTTCTTGTTGAAATAATAAATGTTTTTCAGTATCTTATTTAATATAACCGAAACTTGATGACTTTGCTATATTCAATATTTTTATAATACTGTATTTTTATTAGGAAACATTCATTTATTTTCATAATATGTCGCGCATTAAGTAACATTTTCCAGTGTACTTTGATTTATATAACTTGAGTATTTTAAAGAAATTTTAGGGTAATTAATTTAACGTTGAAAATATAAAGAAACGTTTATTAGCAATAAATGTTGAACGTTGATCCGAACAAATATTTCAAAAATTCGGACGAATGTTTCTGTGCTTATAGATGGAAAGTAATAATTTAAATCTAATGTACAAATTCTATAGTCAAGACCTTGTATTTACGAACACAAATTTGAAATATTATTTCTTTTTATAGGTGTAAGGAGCAATCATTAAAACAAACATAACATTGTGTGTAGTGCTATTGTTATGAAATATTCTAAAAAATTAACTTTTATATTATTAATTATTACAAAAAAACAAAAGAATTAATTTTAAGAATAGAGATGAATGATCTATATATATATATAGGGGAGACCGGGGCAACTTCGGCATGCGGGGCAAGTTTGTCAAGCGCTTTTTTTAAAAAACAAATTAAAAGGAGACTTTGGTTATAGGTTAGGCAGTTGAGTTTTATTGGTGGCTTGTTGAGTGTAGTGTTTTTATTGTTCTCCAACAAGCGTAGTTGAATTATCAAGCAAATTTTCATTTTCGTTCAATTCCATATAATATTTTTTTTCCATTTATATTGAATTGGCAGGTTTTGTTATAATTCCATGATAACGAAAGTTACTTTTCCTGTTAGAAGGATGTAACTTCAACTTATTCACGTGGCCAGATCGTGGCTTGGCATTCTGTTCTCAGGGTTGTACTTAATGTTTCGAAATCATGACTAGCGGGGTAAGATCGGCAACATAAAGCCACATTAGAAGCAAAGGATAAAAATCAAACAGATGATAAATGAAAACATGTTTGCATTTGTTATTCATGTATATATGTCTTTGAACTTGCATTTCGTTGTAATAATATTAAATGGGTGTTGGATTTGTATTTCTTTGTTTTAATAGTGAATTCCAACTTATACATTGTTAATAACATAATTTTATATACGTGCCTATCTTGCCCCATTACTGTTGCCCCTATACCAGGGGCAACTTTAATAAAAATAATTAAAATAATTACAACTTTACAAAAAGAGAGAAGTTGCCGATCTTGCCCCTATACCCGGGGCAACTTCGTCAATTTCTCTCTTCTTGTAAAGTTGTAATTATTTTAATTATTTTTATTTCCAAACTGATTTTAACCAGTTCTATAGTAAGGTAACATTCCAATAGACAATATGCAAAGCTTTTTTTTCAGTTTACAGCAGTATTTATTACACAAAATTTAAGTAAAGCTTAACATGCCGATCTTGCCCAGGTCTCCCCTAATTGTAAATGGTAATAACAAATAAAATCTTTATTAAGTCCAGTACCACTCGAGATACGATATACGTCCCGTCGATCTTTAACTTCCAAAATTTAACAGCCTCAATCTTTTTATACCCAAATGTCCTTACATAATTTTAAAAATTTTCGACAAAAGACACAAGAGTTATAATGCTTCAAACCGGATGAATAATATTATCTTCCACACACTAACAAAAACTGACCCCTCCCAACATTTCTGCATTTTTGCACTCAGGGGACTTTAAAACTTCGAAAAGAGCAAAAAATTGAAAGTTTTTTTCACGTATGGATGTTAGTGTATATCAGAGGGCATTATAGTTGTTTGTCAAGATTTCGGAAGTTCCCACACCTTAATCCTATTCATTTCTAACTGTGATGGCACGAAGGCTTTCGTGATAAAACATTGCGAAATGAATCAAATGTATATCTAATGTGTTTATATCAATTAAACTTGAATGAAAAAGACATATTCCTATTTTTATAAAGAAATAGGCAACGTGTAGAAATTGTGTAATAAATAACGCCATTTTATTACGTCTATTAATATGCCAAATTTCGTTGAAATAAGTCGAGTCGTTCCCTAGTAAAATGTGAAAGATTTCTCCATTCGCTCGTTGAGCTTCAACGATATTGAAATTTTTTGCCTGAAATTTTTATCTTATGGCTCGTTGACAGGTGCAAAAATTTTCCTGCAATTTCGTTGTGCACTTTTTTCTACATAATTGCTGATAAAAGTAAACTGCAATTATAGATACCGTGTACATATTTAATGGCCCAGATATCCTAACTATCAATTGTTTCTAATTTTTGCCTCATATCAGAGATAAATGTAAACGAAAATGTAAAATGTATATTACTAATTAAAATTCTTTCCTGTTGTTAAGGATTAAAAAGCGTTAAGTTATAATATAAACCGTTAGTTTTCCGCTTTCTAGCTTAAAATCAAATTTATAATTTAAATATTGTTCGAAAATATCGAACGTCATTTAAATCAACGAAGAAATTCATTTCGAACGATTGAAGATGAATCCTTTTAAATTTATCTTTGAAATCTGGTTTATTATTTCTTATAAATTACAAATTTCAGAGTCAAAATTGCCTATGGCTGTTAATATCAGCTCATACAGGTTTGTTCACTATGAAAATTCGGAGTATCCTTATTTAACGTTCAACGCTTTCCACAAATCATTAAACTTCAAATTGCAGCCTGATTTATCTCCATTATTCTTGACTACTAAAGTATTTATTTATGAAGACAATAACATTAAGAAGTTCTATTTACAAAACTTCTTCTCAGACGGACACATTCTTTTCAAGGGATATCTCGAAGGAACAGATGATACTAAAATAACAGGATATTACTTAGGAGAAGTGTTTATTGGAAGAATCATTATTAACAATACAGTTTACTCTGTAGAGCCAGGTTTTCCTTACGTTCCTCGAGCACATACCAGACTTGGAATTTTCTACAGCCTCGATGATGTCAATGAGCTTAGCCAAACTGAATTTGTAACGTGTGAAAGATTAAGGACAGACTATGAAAGAAGTTATAATCACATCATTTTCTCTGATGACAACTACAATAAATTGAAAAGCACTACTTCTCAAAGGTAAGATTTCAACATTTGCTTATGTAGGAGAGCGTAGCTAACCGAGTGCAATTTTTTCAATGTTTTTTAATAAGTTCGATGCTCTGAAAACTTTTATTTTATTTGTGCTGTGTTATAGGCTTATATATAGTAAACTAGCAGACCCCGCCACGCCTTGTTGTGGCTCAAAATGTATCTATTATAAATGTATAACACTTCCCGCCTAGGAGAAAATTTTTCGAAAAATTTCTTCTCAGTGTACACTCTCTTGAGTACCCTATTAAAACGCAATCAAAAATGCAAAAACCCGCATCTAAAATAGTATAATAGAAGCCAAGTTTTTCACAGTAAGCCTTAATCCTGTCCCTCTCCCCCGCGGGGAAATGTCGAAAAATCCCTTCTTTGTGTACATTGTGTTGACGTACCCTATTAAAACGCAATCAAAAACGCAAAAACCCGCATCTAAAATAGTATAATAGAAGCCAAGTTTTTCACAGTAAGCCTTAATCCTGTCCCTCTCCCCCCAATGGGGTAATTTCGACATGTATTCGACAGCCTATGTCCACCCTGAGGTTCCATTCTAAATATTGGTGAAAGAATTTTTGAAATCGGATGAGTAGTTTTGGAGATTACCTGCTGCATACAAACTAACATACAAACATTACCTCTTTATTATATTAGTATAGATAAGGGAAAAATAGTTTTGTCTGAATATACATATAATAGAATGTGTAAAAATATTATTGTTAACATGTAAATTGGGCCACTTAACATATATCTGGGGTTATTCATTATCGGAGAGACTTGCTGCATCTTCATCATGATTGTAATCATCATCAATGAGATTCAAAGAAGAGTCACTTTCATAGGTGGTATCCGTTTCACTCATTGTTTCTTCACATAAATTGCATTTTAAAGAAAGCCTAATGTTGAGCGATTCTATTTTTTGTTTTCGCTTGCACATAAGATTTAGCTTTCTTCTTTGCACGAGCCTGAGCTTCTTCGAGCAGTTTCTTCACCAAAGTGAACTGGACGATCCCCAATAAAAAAAACATAAGACCTATAGATCAGAGAAAGTTTTTTACAAATGTTATGTACAGTACGGTTGTATTAGAGCAAATTATAGTATGCTACATTCACAAACCTTCAATTGGCCTCTTCTGATTCGAGCTATTAGCAAGAAAAAAGATCTGTTTAGGAATTGCTGTTTTCTAATGTGCTAAACCAATCTCTTGCTGAAAGATTTTTTTATTTGTGCTGCAACAGAGGTACAAACGCGCGGTTAACTGAACAGATTCAATTAAGCCCAACTATTCCAGGCACAGTTAACCTCAAAATAATTTTTTCCGGCATCAATATTCGAAAATAGCATGACAAAATAAACTAAAATTTTACAATTTCCTGCGGATTTCCATCATTCAACAATGGCATCTACTTAGCATATCTGAGAGCGGCCATATTACACATAAGACATCGATCCCCTAAACGGAATCAATGGCACTCAGCAGATCAGAAAAATATGAAAACTATCGAAAAAAAACTTCTGTACTCAGTTAACCCCGCTCCTTCCTATAGCTTATTATTAAATGCTATAAGAAAATACGTAAAAAATTATTATAAGAGAACTATAAATATAATTTTAGAATTATATTGCGAGAAACAATGTAATTAATATTTTTAAACGTATAATTTTCAAAAATACTGGATATTTAATGCAAATTATTAATAATTGTTATGTCAGAATTAATAACTATAATTCTTACAGATCTAATAAAATATGCACTTTAGAAATATTGATTGATCACACATATTTTCAATACATGGAATCTGATAAGCAATCTGTGCTACTGGAAGTTCTACACCTTATAAACATCGCCAATTCGATATTCAAAAAATCAGACGTTGACGGAAGTAGAAAATCGGACGTTATAGAATTCCTAATCGACCAAATAACGATATTCGAAAAGAGAATTCAAATAGCGTATCCATATTCATACCAGAGCAGCGACAGTCCAGGATTTATACAAAACTTAAAGCAATACAAAAGTCCTTACTGTCTGTTGATTTATTTCACTCATAAAGATTTCGAGAAAGAAAACCTGTGCACCAATAACAAACTCGGAAGAATATGCCCTGATTTTGATTCAAAAGAAAGAACACACAACGTCATATTTGTTACAAATGTCGTTAAAGGAAGAGAAATTCCACGATACAGAATGGCATTGACGTTATTACGTCATCTGGGACACGCATTCGGATGCAAACACGATCCTGTAAATGCTTCTGTGTGCACATCTTCACACTTTTATAAGGATGATGGCAAATATATTATGGAACCTCAATACACAAGCGGAGCACATAATAACAATTGGAAATTTTCAATCTGTTGTCTGAAATCAATGAAGAAATTTATTAAACGCAGAGGTAGGTCTAATTAAGGATTACATTTTCCATATTGTTGATTACATAAATAGTGATTAATTTTTTAAAAAACAGATTCGTGTTTGAAAATGGTGTCTAAATCTTCGTGTGGAAACGGCATCGTCGAAGAAGGTGAAAACTGCGACTGCAATCCTGCAGAAAAAACGTGTATAAATACAAGTTTATGCTGTCACAATAAACATCACCCTATGAGATGTACCCTTAAGACAGGAGCGTACTGCACATTTGGAACAGATGAATGCTGTAATTATAAATGTGCAAACGTTACTTCCAATGAATATAGACCTTGTTTCAGTAACAAACCTTGTTGGAACGTTAGCAGTATTTGTGACGGGTATTCTCCATTCTGTCCTGCACAAATGCAACCCGATAATATATCGTGCCTAAATAACAGAGGGATTTGTATAAAAGGAAAGTGCGATACCGATATTTGTAAAATATATGGTCTACAGTCTTGTCAATGTTCTACTCGTCACACCGAGTGTTATGTCTGTTGCAAAAATAAATCCAGTGAGTGTCTACCAGCAACATTATTCGAAATCTTCACTCCGACTTCTGAACCTTACGTCAGGAAAAAGGATACTCTTTGCGACAATAATTACGGATTGTGTCTAAGGTAAATATATTTATAACTTGTATTTAAGGCCCCGAAATAATTATTTTTTATTTTTTAGTAACGGAACTTGCAAAAGAAAAGATATTTTCAAAATACATACAGTCTCAGAGTATTTATATGTCTTACCTTTTCTTGGAATTATACTGATTGCTATTGGATGTTTTGTATCGCATCAAGAAAAGCGACCAAGTATTATTGATACCAGCAAAATATACATGACTAGGAAAACCCTACACAGTATATAAAATGCAGGAATATAGTCTATTGTAACATTATGTAACATTGAATATTATGTGCTATAACTAGAAGTTTAATGCATCGTTTATATTGATTTGTCTGTTTATAGCTTTGGAATAGGTCACGGTACTAACTTGTATATTTAGGATTGAAAATTATTAAATCTTTGTCTTGTGAACACATAGTTCATCTCTTCACTGTTATTGATAAGTATTTTTATATTACTATATTAAATAAATATCATAGGGGAGATCGGGGCAAGATCGGCATGTTAAGCTTTACTTAAATTTTGTGTAATAAATACTGCTGTAAACTGAAAAAAAAGCTTTGCATATTGTCTATTGGAATGTTACCTTACTATAGAACTGGTTAAAATCAGTTTGGAAATAAAAATAATTAAAATAATTACAACTTTACAAGAAGAGAGAAATTGAC
>NW_019385558.1:0-26209 GCF_000671375.1 Centruroides sculpturatus | reverse complement strand
AACGAAAATGAAAATTTGCTTGATAATTCAACTACGCTTGTTGGAGAACAATAAAAACACTACACTCAACAAGCCACCAATAAAACTCAACTGCCTAACCTATAACCAAAGTCTCCTTTTAATTTGTTTTTTAAAAAAAGCGCTTGACAAACTTGCCCCGCATGCCGAAGTTGCCCCGATCTCCCCTAAATTTGTTGTATTTGTTTTTACTTTACCGACTCTGTTGGATATAACAGAGGGAAAGTATGACGATCTGTCAAAAAATGATCCTTCAAGATTTTTGCATTAGATATTGAAATCCAATAAATGTTTTCCTTAGGCAGAATCCAAAATTGAAATGAACAATCTACGAATTACATAATAGAGCCACTACATTGTATTCAATGCCTACTGGATTCTATTATTTTTTTTTATAACTTATTGTTCAACATTGCGAATTGCATTTCCAAGGTTTATTTTCCGTCCGTATTATATTGTTATTTCTTTTCCATCTTATAATAGATGATTTCACAATACTGTAAATTATTTTCTCCAGTTAACTGTGTAACAGCTAGAGTCGTAAAATTGTAGTAAAAGTTATCCTGGCCGGGCTAAAGTTTCCCCAACTTATTTAAATAATAATGTAAAGAAAATGTAAAATGAAATAGTAACAATAATTGTGAAACGTTGATACAGTAGAGCCTCGATTATCCGACTCAATTGGGGACTGGGGTTGGTCGGATAAGTGAAAAGTCGGATAACCGAAAAGTATGAAAAAATCCATTATTAGTGTAGTATATTATTATATCCCATGTAATTAGTATATTATTATATCGCTATTAACCTACTTCGACTTGAATTTTCCTCCATGTTAAGCCTAACAAAACTTTTTAAAATAATATTCGTCGCTTTTGTATCGTTAAAAATTAGAAAATTAAGCCTCGTTTAAATACTGACCCCCTTTCATGGTCGAATGAGTGTTGCCAGCTAAAACACGTAAAAATAATATTAAAGAATCCAAGACATAGCCAAATATTGTAGCGCCACATCACTAGCGGACATTTGGAATTTGCCGACTAGGACGGTCGGTTAACCGAGGTGTCGGTTAATCGGGGATCGGAAAATCGAGACTCTACTGTAAATATAAAAAATTAAAAAATTTACTAACGTTTTGAAGTTTATTACTTTATTTTATTAGTTACAGTTGATTTTAAGTTACAGATTTCAGTTTGTTACTTCACAGCAATGTCACTTCAACAGACACATTGTTTTAACAACATTTATAACACAAGCAATTTCATGTCAACGAGCAAAATATTAAAAAGAAATATATTTTAATATTGTAAAAGACGACGAAATTTAAATATGTATTTAAATTTTATGCTTTGTTTATTTATTAACGAGTTTTAAAACTATTAAAGAATTTGTTAATATAAAGACTAAAACACTGATTGTTTCAACTCATATGGAGAACAAACAAGAAAAACGTTTGCATACTTTCTGTAGTCAAAATCATACATAACACTCGAATTTTTAACTTAAAATATCTAAATAATTGTGCAGAATATTAATTTAAATCGAAAAACAATAACTGGATCAACACGTCTTTTGTCTGTAGCTAGTATACAATAGCTATGTATGTTATTGCAACACTAATTATTGTAAGGATGAGTTGGGAATCGATAGAAATAATGCTCCAAACCGAAAGTTTTGGTAGTTCTTGGAAATATTTCACGGAGAATCTATAAGCAACTTTTCCAGAATTTTTGTTATTGCAGGAAACTGAAACTTTTCATAAACGGAAAGAAAACATTTTTGCAACATTCGTAATACATGAAGCGAAAAGACAAATATCTGTGATTTTGTTTATTTCGTTAGTGGAATTGCCACATTTGTTCAACATTTTGTGTAAACATTTAAATGCATTTTCTATTTCCTTGCATATTACTACGAATAATAAGTAAAACAAGCTTTCAGTTACATGCAATACCGAGTAGTAACATATCGTAGAAATTAAATATAAGGGTTAATGGTTATTGTTATGTGGTGTTGTTTGAAAGCTGTGAGCGTTTATTTAGTTTCTAGGCATATCTTCAACAAATCGTTAAGAATAGAGAAAATTTTAGGAAAAGAATGTCCAGGAAATAACAAGATGTTCTTAAAGATAACACTTGCTTTCCAGTGACATCTCTACCTGAGATGGATACTAAACCTACTAATAAAAGAAAAATTCGAACTGCTAGCTATAATTAGTAGTCCACACAGTAGTGACCGACGGATATATCCGTCAAGGGCGATCGTGTAGAACTGGTGAATGACGGCTATATCCACAAAAGAATTTTGCGGATATCGCCAGAAAGTAGCCAAAAACTACCGGGAAAAATAATTCACATGAAAAAAAAATTATCCATCAATAAGAAAAGACTTTTCTTTACTAGATATAACTGTTTACAAAATCTTTTTCCGAAACGGTAATAAGAAAATATTTTCCACTATATAGGGATAGCACAATACCTGACTAACCCACTGCTGAAAGATTAACGGCCATATAATTTATATTTATATTAATGAGGTCTCCAAAGTTCAGCAAAGTTTTCGCAGAAAAATAATTTATCAGGAAGCACGCGAGCGCCATTCGATGCACCGCTACACGACGAAAACAAGCTTAAGAAATGGCAACGTCGACGGGTGCACACTCGGTAAGTAATCCTACAGTTTTTTTGTTTATAGCATAGTTTATACAGATTATTCCCAAAAAATGTACGTGTTTTTACTATACTGTAAGCTATTTTGCAAATAAAATGCAATTTAAGTAGAAATGCTCTATCGCTTTCGGACAAGTACGTCGTACATTCTACACAGCATTATTGAAATTCATGCGGTATATATAGTCATTTTAACTGAGATTTTTTAATAAAATTATTATTATACACTATCACGATAAACCAATAAACAATGCTTTTTTATTGTTTTGTAATGTTCTTTGCAAACAAATACGAAGTAGGAGAATACTAAAATTATAAAAAATCAAAATCAATTAAACCAATTGGACCAAGGGGTAACAGATTGAAAGTTAATTATACATGTGTGTATATTCATTCAGTAATGATATTAAAACTCTTTGTCTGCATGGTTATCACATTTGAAATGCACTTCTTATTCCGTTATGAATGTCATTATTTCATGGTAACTCTATTAGTTCGACCTGCAAATTGTCAAGTTTAAACGTGATCCTATTTGTACATAAAAACTTACAGGCAATTGGCCCATAGAATTTATATGACAAACAGCTTAAGAGAGAAAACAAGAAAAGTTTTGAAATTTTCCGGAAATTTTGTGCCACGAATTTTTGGGTAGCAAACTGTAGTATTGGAACTAAGTTTTCTAATTGTTTAGACGTTAGTACAATAGAATGAAATTTGGTAAAACTAGGGCGTTTCAGACATGGCACTTTCATTAATCAAATTGACAACTTAATTGTTATCTTAGAAAAGTTTATTATGCTCTACTCTTTTTATAGATAAATTATATTTACTCGCATAATAAAGTATATAACGAATACAATATGCCACATCTGACTGTTTTATGTATAAAGTTTGAAAAAAAATTAATCTCTTACAAGAATTACTTTTGTAAGAGTGTTTATTTTCTTTACAAACAAATTTTTATAATAGCAACAGAAATTTATATATGAAAAGGTAAAAAGTTGAAGATACAGTCTTACAGAAAATCCATTCGCATTCATAGCTTGGAATTTGTAAGTAAAATTCTGTTTTTATTCTACTAAAATACTTTTAAAAATAAACTTATCATAAAGTTGTTTAAAATTGCTTAACAAGTATATGTATGTATTTTCGCGGGAACAAACGGCAATCAGTCGTTAGGAATAGGAACACAAAAGTATTTATTAACTCAATGTATAACTCCTGCAGCTTGCAGTACGAGAACAAGACACCCTCTCAGCCTGAGAGCTGGCTGTTATAGCCTACAGAGGCATGGTAGAAGCATGGTAGAAACATGGTAATTTGTTAGTATTTACATATGTTCTCAGACCGGGAGAACGTACCCAGAAAAAAAAACCTGCATCGATGAGGTTTGAACCGGAGACTTTCGCTTGATAGGTAAAGCCACTAACCTCTAACCCATGAATGAGACTATGGGGCGAGCGATCCGCGGCAATATATATAATCGAAGACATTGGGGGTAGAATATATCTATTAACTCCACTGTCTAATGTTTATGCATAATGCGTAGACAAGTCTACTTTAGCAATTTGCAATTCGTTGCAATTCGTCAAAGTTATTTTGCCTATCGAACTGACCATGATGCATATTTTCTTAGTTGTAACATGAAAATAAGTTATTATAACTCCGGCCGTGTGCCGCCATAAAATTTTTAAAGTTTTTTCTCCTCTGTGGGCAATAAGAGGATCCTTTCATGTCCATCGTGGGTTTGGTTATGTCCACAATGGTTGTTTGGGACAAGTGATGATATGACCGTATTGGAATGATACTGCTCAAAATTTTTTCATTAATCCGATTCCATTCCAGGCTTTTCAAAAGACACGCTAACGCCTTAAATATATACGTGCTTCTGGTTTTCATTTAAATTCGGTGTTATAATTATTTCACACAGCGAGGACAAAGAAAACAGTGATTGCATAATGGCACAAGGCAGAAAACAAAAAATAAAATTACTTTACAATCTCTCGGGATTCTCATCAATGATCTATACCAGCGGACAACAAAATACGACATGCGAGCCGGATTTTCAGTGAGTACCTGCAATAAAATTTCCAAAAGCAGCGACTACGCGCTTTGTGCAGCCATCGTCTTCGTGTACTAATAAATAAATATATTGATTGTGTTTATTATTTCTGTATTCAGTATACTTTATTAAACATAAGGGTTATGCTAGTCACTCTTGTCATTCAGTTATTTGGCCTAGTGTGAAAAAAGTTTGGTGACCCCTGATCTAAACTGTTGATATGTAACATTTATAATACAGTAGAGCGTCGTTTATCCGAAAGCTGGTTATCCGAAACGTCCGTTATCCGAAAGCATTCCAGTCGGCAAATTTAAATTTTCGCTAGTGCTGTGGCGCTGCAATCTTCGGCTATTTCTCGGGCTACTCAAATATTTTACGTTTTTTGATACTAAATTAACATCTGAAGTATAATTTTTTATTGTTTTTATATTTTTCAATATATTAATTTTGTTTGTACAAAATAAAAAAATAGTTTTTAACGATACAATAGTCTTCGTTAGGCTTAACATCGACGAAAATTCAACGCGAAGCGACACGCAACGGAGAGAAATTTCAACATGGGATAAAATAATATATTTTTTCGTACATGATTTCGTTATCCGAAAAATAAGTTATCCGAACCACCCCAGTCCCCAATTGATTCGGATAAACGACGCTCTACTGTATTATAAAACATTTTTGAAGGTAATGACAAATCAATTTATAAGCTAATTTCTTATCTTTTAATTGTAAGTGTCACAGATATTTGCTAACTATCCCAAAATCATTTTCAAACGTCGAGTATATATATTTGGTACACTGTACTTTCCGGAGCCATACATTGTATCCAGTCTGACTACGGTTACTGCAAATGCGAAAACCAGTTTAACTTAAATTTGATTGTCCTCACATTATGGCATGTTGACTCATCAGAATATTCTGTTCCTCTTTAGAGCTTATTAAATATAACACCCATTTTGTTTGTTAAATTTATATGAATAATATGGTTCTGGTCATTTTTTACCTGTTCTGATAGTCAGCTTAATTAACTTTCACACTAATTTTAAACACTAAAGATACACAGTGTTAAAAAAAATTCACTTAACATCCCTGCAACTGAATACAGAATGTACCCAAAGTTAATTCATTTATGCAGAGAAATATCAGACCAACAAAGAAATAGATTGATGTTTGGTACACAAACGGCAGCCATCTTGAATGGAACTCCGAAACTAAATGTTTCAGTGGTCATGTGACACATCATTTATAGTTAAAGTTTCACAAGGAATTGATTATTGATAGATTTTATTGACCTTAATCAAATAATTACACAGTTATGCACGTTACGTAATGTGCTCAATCTACATTCTTTACGTACTGTGCATTCTATATTCTGTAGAAAAAGAGTTAAGTGACATTCTTTCCCATCCTGTACATGTACTTTTTAACTTAAAATAATTTATAACATGAAAGTGTTTCATTTTATAAATTGTTATAATATTATCGATATAAAATTATTACATAAAGATATATATTTATTTTTAGTGAAAATTGACACGATGAATTCCATTTCTACAATACAAATAAGTCCACAAATCGAAGAAGACGAAACAGAAGCAATGCGAGTCAATCATACATGGCGCAGTTTACTAAGAAGTATGGAATTATTCGGTTTCAATCTACAAACAAAATGGACAATTAAAAGCATCATAATGGTTGTCTGTATGTGCGTGTATATTGTTTACAGATTATTAGTAGAGTTATTTATTATATACAATCAACGATCATTTCTCGACATTATTAAATCTGCTTACTACATGTTATACATAGTTTCTCCAATACTTTCCTTACAACACTTTTATAAGAACAGAATCGATTTGGTAATTAATTTGTCAAAAATGTTTGAAAATATCGATACGAAAGTAACAAGTGGAGTAAATAAAAACCTACTTTTAGTCAAAGTTATATTCATTTGGCTTTTTTCGATGTTATATATTTGTTATTCCGTTATTGTTGTAATAGGACATGATGAAGATGTACCTAAAAGCTGGGTAAAAGCTCATAGTTTTCAAACAACGGACCCACGTTATAACCATTATCTCATACATTTACTGTCTGCGATCTGTTATTCTTTGTTATTGAGTGTCACTCGAAGTTCGTGTTTTTTATTCTTCGTGATAATATGCGAAGAAATAGAAAACGCGTTTAAATGTTTATATGAAAAAATGACTAAATGTAGCAATTGTCCTAACGAAATAAACAAAATCGCCGAAAGTTATATCAAAATATTGAATTCGGCAATTTTCGTTCAGAATGTTTACTCACGAATTTTGTTTTTATGGACAATACACAGTGGCGGCAGTATTTTTCACAATATTTCTCATCTTGCGAATCCTTCTTTTCCCAAGGAAGTGTATGTAGTGTTAATGCAAGTTGTTATGTCGTTTTATCCTTTCTGTTTATTCACAGATATTTGTCTTTCTGCTTCACGTATTACAAATGTTGCAAAAATGTTTACTTTTCATTTATGGAAGCTTTCACTTGTGTCCCATGATAAAAATTGCAGAAAAATTGCTTATAGATTCTCGGTGAAATGTTTTCAAGAATTGCCAAAATTTTCGGCTTGGGGCATTATTTCTATCGATTGTAAACTCCCTCTTACAATGCTTAGTATTGCGATAACATATACAATTATGGCATACCAGTTACAACTGGAAAATGTCTCGGTCTAATTGGTTGTGTTTAAATTTAAATAAATATTATTCACAGTTATTCATATGTATTGCGATATAACTTTGAGTATTAATATTCATTTCTGCAACAAATTATAGAAGAACGTTATCTGTCGGTAATTTCCTTGTGATTATGAGTACCAGATAAGTAGAAATTATACTTCGTGAAGTCTTCATATCAATAATTCTTTTAATAATAGTTCTAAAAATTATTATTAAACAAAGATTATGTTAGACTAGCAGGTGGGCCCGGCGTTGCTCGGGCAAAAGTAACGATAACTAAGATAAAGATTATTACGTTACAGTAAACCTTACTCGTTTTCACAGAATGCAAGAATTGGGTCCCCTTGTTTCCAGACTATTTAGAGAATTTTTATATGAGTCTAAAAATATGTTCGATTTCGCGCAAAAACGAAAAAAAACTGCATCTGCGTCTTGCACGTCGCTTTCTCTTAACAATTCCATTGTTACGTAGCATTTCCATTGTTGACACTTCCATTGTTACTTAACACTTCCATTGTTACTTAGCACTTCCATTGTTACTTAGCACTTCCATTGTTACTTAGCACTTCCATTGTTGATGGAAGTGTTAAGCCTTAATCCTGTCCCTCTCCCCCGTGGGGAGGAATTTCGAAAAATCCCTTCTTAGTGTGCGTTCTCCTAACCTACCCTAACTGTGTACCAAATTTCAACTTTTAACTCCTAACCGTTTGGGCTCTGCGCTGATTATTATTATTATTATCAACCCGTCTCGATTATATATTAGATATAATATAGCAAGATTAATCTTCTGTAAAAATACATTAGATTAATACGTTTAAAATTTAATTGTTGTGATTAGTGCAACGCACAAGCACAAGCATTTTTATATGTTATATCATATAGGTTTATATTAACCAGCATTAATTGCACGGCTATCTGCAGAATTTAATTACTTAAAATGGAATTGTTCTTATGAATTATTTGCTGTTTTGTAGTACACAATAGTGATTATTCCTTGTATTAGAAATACATATTTTTAGTGATGTTTCACTTATTACCGTGATATTCGTTGCAGTATAGTTGTATGAACGACGTTGTTGTATTTATGATAATTAGCAGTAACGTACTTTTTATTATTCTGTAGCATAAAAACAATTGTAAGTAATTATATTAAATAATTTTCAAAATGCAAGAATTTTTGTTCATTTTTATTGTGAGAGCATTTCACAGAAGTTCATCCTATTTAAAAAACCACGTTTGCCTATGTAAAAAGTACTGTAGTAGTTGTAGAGTACGATAGAATTTAAGTGCAAAGTAATAAATTTACATCTGCTGGGAAATAAAAGAAGCAAATATTGTATTCAATTAAATTCAAGAAGTCATCAATAAATAAAAGAGAAAAATAAAGAATCGAGCCTATATTATCGAGCCAGAATCACTATCAATAAAATGCAAATATGACCTGGACAATTGTATTCTATTTACAATTGTCACAATTTATTCTATTACTTTCCATCTGTTTTCTATCTTTTCTTTTGACCTTTTATTTTGTACTTTGACTTATTCCTTTATTTTATTACTGTTTTTGATAAAATTATTATTATTTTAAATATCACAATAAAGCATTAAAGTAAACTATTTATTTATTATTATTTTGCTTTAAAAATTCCATTAGAAAATTAACAATGAAAAGATCTTATTTATTTAAAGGAAACCGATTGATTTTTATTGAAAACAACTACCGCTAATTGTGATTTTTTTTCTTATGAAAGTAAAAAGCATTTAAATATATAAATTTCGTAGTCTAAACTTACAATCGACTTTCCTATAAAACGGGTTCATATAATATCGATTCGTATATAACGGCGAAAAAAATGCGGTCGTATTCGTATAAACTCGCTAAAAAAGACTCGTATAATACGGTAAAACGTAATCGCCGACTCGTGTCGCGACAGGATTGGTCGAATCTAGACGAATAGCGGATATTGTACAAACCGTTGAGTTTAATTAAACGAGCAGCGGATTTACTAAAAACCATTTATTATTTAACGGCCATGAAAATTATATTTATATTAATGATGTCTGCAAAGTTAAGCAAATTTTTCACAGAAAAATAACTTATTAGGAAACACGCGCCCGCCGTTCGATGCGCCTCTCCACGACGAAATTTGGAAATAAAACCTTGCTTATAACAAAACATTTAATTTTAATATAAAACAGTGAAACTTTATTTTATCAATAAAAATTAAAAATTACAGATTTATTAACTACATATCTCAATTACTAGAAGTAAGCTGTTGTTTTTAAATCCAAGGCAATATGAAGATACCAAAATCAATAAAATCAAAACTAAAATAATTAATAATCAATGTCTGCATAAGAACCTAGTAATGATAACAAATTAATAAAATGAATAATCTGTTTTCACTGTTTTATTACATAATAATAACCTTTATACTTTTGTCTGTTAGAAGTTCATGGAAGTGTTACTTGAACATAAGGGATACATTCTCAAATTTTTCTTGTTATTTACATTGAAAATCTATACTAATATTATAAAGAGGTAAAGTTTGTAAGTTTGGATGTAGGACGTAATCTCCGAAACTACTCATCCGATTTCAAAAATTCTTTCATTAATATTTAGAATGGAACTTCAGGGTGGACCTAGGCTATATATTATTCCGTTAAACATTCATATAAATTAAAAAATATCATCTAGGTTAAGGCTTTTATGATCAACAGATGGAGCTACGAGTACGACGACCTAAGTTTCCTTTTCTGTGATGATGAACTAAAGCAGATTATCTTCTATCTATTTATGTAAATAAAAATGTCACGTTCATTTGTTCCTACCGATTCCTTTGAAATTTTCACACAATGCTGCATTCAAATACGCACGTGTTTTTATATAATATACGTGTCGAAATTCCTTCCACTAAGGGGATAGATAGGATTAAGGCTTACTGTGAAGAACTTGGCTTCTATTATACTATTTTAGATGCGGTTTTTTTGCGTTTTTGATTGCGTTTTAATAGGGTATGTCAACAGAATGTACGCTAAGAAGGAATTTTTCGAAAAATTCCATTCTCCCACGAGGAAAGCGTTATACATTTATAACAAATACATTTTGAGCCACAACAACACGTGGCAGGGTCTGCTAGTATTTTAATATAAGGATACAATCTTAGTAAGAATACTTTGAATTTAGAAGAAATTTTGCCGTAATTTATATAATCATATATAAGAATACGTTTTGTGTCGTAATAATCATAAATCCAATGATCGTTGCTATGCCGGGTTTGAGTATGATTGACATCGTATCTGACAGAAAAAAAGAGTGCAGCATTTTCGGATATAATTTGGTTGTAGCATCGAATAATTTTGTAAAATTTTGTAAAATATGCTCAAAACAAGTCATGTGAAAGTTCTCTACTTTTCCATTAAGGGCTCTCCATAAATAACAGTCCGCATTTTACTTAAAATGTTTCACTGCTTTTCTCACTTTGACTTAGTTTCTTTAACTCCCCCTTCCCGTTCGGATGCCCAACAAAACTCATGTAATTCTATATTTCCTTTCGAGTCCCAGAGAATAAGTATAAAAAATTTGGTACAGGTCGACCAAAAAGCTGAAACCATAGAAACACAAATACTTGATTATCTATCTATATGCACATACATATATACAAGTTGTGACAATTAAATTCCAGGAGTGTGGTAATAAAAGGACACAAGAACATATACAGTAGAGCTTCGTTTATCCGAAAGTCGGTTATCCGAAAAATTCCAGTCGGCCTAAAGTATAATTTTTATTTGTTTTTATATTTTTCAATGTATATATTTCGTTTGTAAAACATAGAGAAATCATTTTTAACGATACAATAGCCACGATTATTATTTTAAAAAGTTTACGTTAGGCTTAACATCGACAAAAATTCAACGCAAAGCGACACGCAATGGAGATAAATTTCAACATGGGATAGGTTAATATATTTTTTTTACCATAATCGGTTATCCGAAAAATAAGTTATCTGAACAACCCCAGTCCCAATTGATTCGGATAAACGACGCTCTACTGTAATGAAAAATCCTTTTAGTATGTTTCAAAGTAATCCCCCTGGAGGGCAATGCACTTCTCGCAACACTTGTACAAGTTCTTGAAACACTCGGCAAAGTCACTTCGTTGACAGCTCTTAATTTCTTGGCCACGTTGCGCTGTATGTCTTCCAGGTCGTCGAATCTTCGTCCCTTCAATGTGATTCTGAATTTCGGAAACAAAAAATAGTCGCAAGGCGACAAATCTGGTGAGTATGGAAGGTGGTTCAACTCGCTTTCCTTTTATTTTGTTGGAGATTTGGGGTGGGAATTGGATGTTTATGTATTGTGTTTGTTGGTTTCTTTATTTGGGGGATTTTTTTATCCACAGTCCGACGTTTGGCCTAAAACTCCTTGACAACAGTTGCAGTGTGCGGGCAGGCATTGCGGTGCATCAGTAGCCAGCTTCCTCTTGATTCAAACTGAGGCCTGACCCGACGAGTTGTCTCCAGATTGATACCAGTTGTCTTCGCTATCGTCCGAATAGACATTCGACGTCATATCACAGCAAGTTTGATTTTTACGATGTTTTCTGGTGTTAAAAGTGATTGACGTCGTTCTGGGCAAGCATCGTCCTCAAGATCTTCTTGACCATTCCTGAAACGTGCAAACAACTCGAAAACATGAGAGCGGGATAGAGCATAATTCCCATAAACTTGCTTCATGAGGGCATACGTTTCTGTGGCACTTTTACCCAACTTGTAACAAAACTTAATTAATTAATGTTCACTTTTTGTTTCATGACAAAAACGTGATAGCACTTTCTCACAGAAATATGTGAATTGAATACATAAAAATAACGAGTTACGAGAAACGAACAAATCTTTGCAAACAACTAGCCAGATGGTTGAACTATTATGACAAGCTTAGACAAGTTTCTGCACGCTGGCACTGCAGCGCTACACGACCAGTCCTGGAATTAAATTGTCACACCTTGTGTATATATATATATATAACCGATGAAAAACCGGAGAGTCCAATAGCTATTTTGACAGAACATAATGATAACAAATGAACGGAACTTGATTAAATTTGAAACGTAGGTCGAGAAAAATTCGCAGATGACGACGATATGACATTTCGTCGAGATGGTGCGTGCATCTTTAAATTTTCAATAAAATGTGAATTCAAATAGACAGAAAGTGTAATTCCAGTATAATAATGTACGCTTTGTTAAACCGTTCGTTTGCTCGCTAGCTTACTAAAAGGCATGTCTGTACCGAGCCTTGTGCCCTTTAATTTATGATACACTTCTTTTACAGAAAATTTCCTTAATTTACTACGATTCTGTATTTTATTCTAAACTATAAGCAATTTTAAAAATAAAATGCAATTTAACTGCTAAAGCAGAAATACTCTATCACTTCGGCACATGTATTGTATGTTGTACATCCTATGTAGGTAATAGCTTCATAAATTTGTAAGAATATGTGAGAACCGAATTTGTAATTAGGAAAAATTAAGAAAACCTTTACTTTAAATTATTATAATATTTTCTTGTTCAAATCTAGATAATTTTTCAAAAAAAAATTTACTGATTAAATCGGCGATAAAACTGTTTTCCACGGCCTTAGTTCCTTGTTGGGAGTGACATATTAATTGTGTTACTTTGACTCAATGGGTTAATTTAAACTCGTTGATTGAATCCTAAATACGAAAACTCCTAGGGAAGTAATGGGAAAAACCCAGGAGAGATCCCGTATAAAAAAGGGGATGATGACGTTCGAGACTTTCCCCGTCATTAACCGTGAACCCTCTTATGTCTGTGTGTGTGCGTCCTGCCATCGCCGATTCTGTACCTTTAACTGAGATAAACACCTAACCTGACCTTACTTGAATTAAACCTTGAACACAACTTGGAATAACGATCTCAAGCACTGAACTCTAATCTTACTAGCTCCTGAACTCCACTTCGACGAAGATCCTTCATCGAAAACCTGCTTGGACTACAGGTATTTGTCGTCGAGCGGAAGTTTTGTAAAGTCTCTCTCTCTGGAGTTGTTAAACTTAAACCTCTTCACTATTTATAAATCTTTGCGATAAATAACCCTGTAAATAGCCTTTATAATTAAACTGATATTTGTTAAATAAATAGTTTTGTGGAATGCATTTCTTCCGCAGTTTTCCTTCCGTCTCCCATCGGAATCTAACCTAAGTACTCGGCCACTCGCACGAGAACATAACGGTTTCTGTGTCTGTTTGCAATGACGCAGTAGTGTCAGTCCTGACGAATTTGTCATTGCGGTCTTCACCGAAGCGATGTCGACCCTTCGCTACCTTGTTGCCGAAGAATGGAGGGAACCTTCGGCAATGTCACAAATATTTTAATTAGAAATTACCATGAAAAAATCTATTTACTGAAACAATAAACGATAACAAATCTAATACATTTTTGCGTAAATTTATAAATTGATTTGTTATTTATCTTAAATAAAACTGTCGAGTCTCGTGATAAACAGCTTAACAGAGAAAACAAGAAAAGTTTTGAAATTTTCCAGAAATTTTGTGCCACGAATTTCCAGGTAGCAAACTGTAATATAGAAACTAAGTTTTCTAATTGTTTAGACGTTAGGACAATAGAATGAAATTTGGTAAAACTAGGGCGTTTCAGACACGGCACTTTCATTAATCAAATTGACAGAATAATTATCTTAGAAAAATTTATTGTGCTCTACTCTTTTTATAGATAAATTATATTTACTCGCATAATAAAGTATATAACGAATACAATATGCCACATCTGACTGTTTTATGTATAAAGTTTCAAAAAAGGAATATTAATCACTTACAAAAATTACTTTTGTAAGAATATTTATTTTCTTATAAAGAAATATTTATAATAGCACCAGAAATTTATATATGAAAACGTAAAAAGTTGAAGATACAGTATTACAGAAAATCCATTCGCATCTATAGCCTGGAATTTGTAAGTAAAATTCTGTTTTGTTTCTACTTAAAATAGAGGAGAAGGTGGTATTATGGAACACTGCGGGTATTATGGAACCACCCCATTTCGAACTGATAATAAAGGCGAACTATAGCAAAATGTGGCTGAACTGAACTAGGCAGACATCCATAGCAAGGGGAAAACCCGTTTAACTGAAGTAAAACGGTTGTCCGCATTTAATCAGCAAATTTGTTTTTTTCAAAATTCGCAAGTTTTGAATGCTAAGTGAATTTAATTATTTTTAAAATATAAATCGTGTAGTTGTAGGTTCACTGGTACATGTATTCCGTTCCAGAGACTTGGGGGTACATATTAATCTGTGTAAAGTTCACGTTTTTTAAATTTTGGTCTTGACAGACATAAGTTAATTCAAGATGGCGATGCGTGAAATACGGACCCCATTGGTGCTTTTACAGTAATATGGAACTCAACTCCTCCGAACTTTCTATTTGCAAGCAGACATTCCTCCAGAGCAATTTGTGAAAAAGACACTAGGTAGAAAGCCAATTCTTCCCGAGAATATCGAAAAAGAGCTGCTGGAATATATATTGTTGATGGAGGTCATATTTTTCTATTATAAAAGCATTTTTGCGATAAAATACATTGGAGTAAATAATTTGGTAATTATTTAACATTTTTTGTCCTTTCCTATTTGTTTTTGGCTACATTAAAGCATTTTTTTGAAAATATACAGTAAGGTTCCATATTACCACCCGATTTTCTCTAAGCCTACTTTCGGACTTTTTGTACAAAAGCCTTCAAAAACCATACTTATAATTACACTAGCGAAAAATCCAATTAGGAACATTTAGTTTACTAGTTACCAGTACTTTTCGCACAAAAAATGTGGGTGTAGTTATGATACCTTGTTTACAATTCACTAAAATGTAATTGGGGTTCCATAATACCACCTTCTCCTCTACTTTTAAAAATAAATTTATCATAAAATATTATATATATATATATATATATATATATATATATAGTCGAAGACACTGGAGGTAAAATATATCTATTATCTCCACTGTCCGATGTTTATGCGTAATGCATAGACAAGTCTACTTTCGCAATTTGCAATTCGTTGAAGTTATTTTCCCTATCGAACTGACCACGATGCACATTTTGTTACATCTAACTTGAAAATATAGGTTTATAACTCTGGCCATGTGCCGCCATGAAATTTTTAAAGTGTTTTTCTCTTCTGTTCGCAATAAGACGACCCTTTTATGCCTATCATGGGTTTGGTAAAGATAACGTTAAAGATATACAGGGTGAAAATAGTCACTTATCATTCACTTATTTTCCGTGCTACTGAATACAGAATGTACCCAAAGTTAATTCAATTATGTAGAAAAATATCAGACCAAGAAAGAAATAGATTGATGTGTGGTACACGCACAGGAGCCATATTAAATTCAACTCGGAAATTGTAAATGTCTCAGTGGTGACGTGATACATCATTTTTAGTCAGAGTTCCACGAGGAATTGATTATTGATAGATTTTATTGACTTGCCTCCAATGATTATAGAGTTATGCACGTTACATGTTGTCCTCAATGTACGTTATTTAAGTACATTCTATATTCTGTAGAGAAAGGATGTACAGGATGGGAAAGTTAAGTAATCTTTCCCATCCTGTACATGTACTGTACTTTTAACTTAAAATAATTTATAACATGATAGTATTTCATTTTACAAATTGTTATAATATTATCGATATAAAATTATTACATAAAGATATATAATTACTTCTAGTGAAAATTGACACAATGAATTCCATTTCGACAATAAAAATAAGTCCACAAATCGAAGAAGACGAAACAGAAGCAATACGAGTCAACCATACATGGCGCAGTTTACTAAGAAGTATGGAGTTATTCGGTTTCAATCTACAAACAAAATGGACAATTAAAAGCATCATAATGGTTGTCTGTATGTGCGTGTATATTGTTTACAGATTATTAGTAGAGTTATTTATTATATACAATCAACGATCATTTCTCGACATTATTAAATCTGCTTACTTCATGTTATACATAATTACACCAATACTTTCCTTGCAACACTTTNACTTCTAGTGAAAATTGACACAATGAATTCCATTTCGACAATAAAAATAAGTCCACAAATCGAAGAAGACGAAACAGAAGCAATACGAGTCAATCATACATGGCGCAGTTTACTAAGAAGTATGGAGTTATTCGGTTTCAATCTACAAACAAAATGGACAATTAGAAGCGTCCTAATGGTTGTCTGTATTTTCGTGTATATTGTTTATAAATTATTTGTAGAATTATTTATTATATACAATCAACGATCATTTCTCGACATTATTAAATCTGCTTACTTCATGTTATACATAATTACACCAATACTTTCCTTGCAACACTTTTATAGGAACAGAAACGATTTGGTAATTAATTTGTCAAAAATGTTTGAAAATATCGATACGAAAGTAACAAGTGGAGTAAATAAAAACGTACTTTTNGATTTTTTAGTAAATATTTTATATAATATAAAATTTTTAGACATTTTAAAATTTGAATTTAATGATTTATATATAACTAGCAGATAAGCCCGGCGTTACTCAAGAAAAAAGTAACAATAGCGAAAATTAAAATTATTTCATTACAGCCAATCTCTCTCGTTTTCACAGAATTAAGAATCACGTTTCCCTGTTTCCAGACTAATTAGAAAATTTTTACATAGGTCTGAAAATATGTTCGATTTCCTGGAAAAACGCAAAAAACCGCATCAGCGCCTGCAAATCTTGCACGTTGCTTTCTCTTCACACTTCTATTGTTGAAGCCTTAATTTTGATCCTTTCCCCGCGGGGGGATTTCGAAAAATCCCTTCTTAGTGTTTACGTGACGTACTTTAACTGTGTACCAAATTTCAAGTTTCAACTTCCAACCGCACTGAAATGCTCACGATGAAATGCTCGTATACACGCGCGCCACCTATCGTAGTATAAATGTACTATGCCATTAACCTTCGCGGGAGTGTAATAAACAACTTCCCAGTTTCATGGCAATCGGTTAAATGGTGTAGTAATGCATAAAGGACAGACAGCCATACATTCGTTTATATACATATAGATTAGTAAAATATAAGATTTATTCTAAATTAGGTTGCTGGTTTTTTATTAATTCAACGTAAAGAAAACAGAAACACTTGGAATAGATCAATGGCTAGACTACCATACAGAGGTAGTCTAATTCAAAATTATGTACTGTAAATTAGGTTAAAATAAAGTATTTAAGGAACTTCGAAACAAAATTATGTTAATTTAAGATGGCATAAATATTAAAGTCGCTTCAAACGTTTGAATTAAAATACAAGGGAAGAAAATTAGAATATTACCACAGGGTTGCTCTATTTTTTTTCAATGTCAACGTCGTACAACTTAAAAATTAACTATTGTCAGAACATATATAAGAATGGTAATGCGGAATGAGTTGCTGACACAATGAAATGTATGACAAAATATTTTATACTGTTAGGTATAAAATAGAACGTATAATCACTATATTTAGAGCAACACACGAATTTCATATTATCATCGTCGTCTTCATAATTGAGATTAAGTATAAGGAAATAATTACATGTAATTGTATGTTGATTACAAGATAAGGACATCGTGAAAGATCTAAACTTGTATTACATGTAAAATTACATTTTTCTTGTACAATAGATCATAATAAAAATTTCAAATAGGTATTTTATCATTGTAAATGTAGAAAACGCAATATAAATATATTTATAGTTTCAAAATATCTAGTATAAATAGTAAGTTATGTTATTCGTTATTGAAATTTTAATAAAAGTATGAATTTATGTTGATATTTCGTACGAAATCAACGGCTCATTAATATAACTTAAATAATAAAAATTGCATTTATTCCAATAACAAAACATGATGAAGTTTATTAATGCAAATTTGATGTAGTCAAAAATAAGTAAAAGCAGTTACCAACGAACAACTGTTAATTACAGGCGAATGACCTAAAACTGAAAAATTCGATTTAAATTAATTTTTTAATTTAATTGGTTTTAGTATTATTTTAATTAAACTAAAATTCAGTTTTCTAATATTTTCACTTATAATACAAGCTTTAACGTTAATTAGATTTCTGCTTTAGTCCAGTAATTCAACAAAAGAATATTAGAAACATCTGGGAGAATTGTTCTATACAACNAAAGCCTTCATATCAACAATTGTTTTAATAATAGTTTTAAAAAATTATTATTAAACAAAAATTATGTTAGATAAAATACCGCAAGATTAATCCTGCGAAGAAATACATTAAATTAATACGTTTAAAAATTGATTGTTGTGATTAATGCAAAGGACCAGCACAAGCATTTTTATATTGTATATGATATATTAACCAGCATAAATTACACGGCTATCTGGAGAATTTAATTACTCAAAATGGAAATTCTCTTTTTATGTATTCACTTTTTTCTAATACACAATAGTGATTATTCCTTGTATTAGAAATACATTTTTGATGATCTTTCCCTTATTGTCGTGTTATTCGTTGTAGTATAGTTGTATGAACGATGATGTTGTTGTATTTATGATAATTTGCAGTAATGTAACTTTTATAATTCTGTAACATAAAAGCAACTGTAAGTCATTATATAAAATAATTCTCAAAATGCAAGAACTTTTGTTGATTTTTATTGTGACAGCATTTTACAAAAGTTCATCCTATTTAATGTACACGTTTGCCTGTGTAAAATGTAATAGTTGTACAGTACGATAGATTTTAAGTACAAAGTAATAATTTTACATCTACTGGGAAATAAAAGAAACAAATATTGAATTTAATTAAATTCATGAAGTCATCAAAAAATAAAAGAAAAAAGTAAAGAATCGAACCTATATTATCGAGCCAGAAATCGCTATCAATAAAATACAAATGTGACCTGGACAGGTCACAATTGTATTGTATTACTTTCCGTCTGTTTCTATATTTAATTTCGATTTTTTATTTTGTACTTTGACTTATTCCCTTGCTTTATTATGTAATATTACAATAAAGTAATAATCATTTTTTTCCTATTGTTTTATAACGAGCTTATTACTTTTTTATTATTGCCATTATTTTACAATTTCTCTATCAATTCGGGAAAACGGTTCGTGAAAGTCGGTAAGGTCGATGTCCTAACAAAGTCAGATTTTTCACATTTAATCTATGAGATGTGATATTAGTTGACAAATTCTCCATAAAAAGTCTATATTCAGATTGTCGTAAAGAAGGTTCAGTTGTAAACTGATCGCGCATTAAATGTCAATTGAATTTACTATTGTTGTGAATTTACATTGATCCACGACAAATTTTTTCGATCTTTACAATGGGCAATAAATATTCAAAATGTAATCACGAAATAAATTTTTGAAACACACGACTGTCCAGAGAAAGCACACGTTCGTGTTTTAAACGTTTTTTGAAGTTTTCAATGGTTACGAGCTTAAACATTCACGTTCTTACCCGAGCCCATTGCTTCACTCTGCATTAAACAATGTTACACGCCATGTCAACACATTTTTGTTTCTTTATAAGCGGAAAGTTTCGTTTTTCCAAAAAATGTCCTGTAATATAATTAAGTTTTTTATGTGTTTGTACTTACTTAGTTCCATTATGTTAGATGAAAAGCAAGAAATCAATTCAATATCTTTCTATTTTTAGTAGTGAGTGATTTCGCTAAAACTGATAGTCACAAATAAATGTTATAATATAATCGCTATTTATTATATATTTTTAATAGTTTCTACAATTTTTAATGTTCGCTACAGTTAGTTTGTTTAAAAGATTCTACTGTTCTGTTGAACATCTGTGAAAATTGTAAAAACGAGACAACCAATGTACAGTAGACCCCCTATAACGCGGGTTCCTGTAATGAGGATTCCTATAACGCGGCGTAAAAATTGCGACGTATAAAGACGCTAAAAGGGACGCGTAAAACGTCATCTCCGACTCGTGTCGCGACAGGATTGGTCGAATCTGGACCAATAGTAGACGGGCAGACGAACTACTTACACGCTACACAGAGTTTAGACGGATAAGTTGAGTTTACTATCGTCTGTACAATATTAACTTCATTTGTTTTAACTTTATTATAATTATGCATATACTTGGCGCCGTCCAGCGTCACGCTACGGAGAGTTTAGGCGAGTAAGTTGAGTTTACTAACGTCTTTACAGTATGTAAATTAGGTATCGTAAATCTAATGCAGCACTGTAATTTTATACATTTCTTGTGAAAGAAACATTTCTTATTTAACGGCCATAAAAATTATTTCTATTAATTAATGATTTTTCCAAAGTTCAACGAATTTTTCGGAGAAAAATAACTTATCAGAAATCGCGGCCGCTATTTGGTGCGCTGCTCCACGACGAAAACAAGCTTAAGCAATGGCGACGTCGAACGATGCACACTTGGTAATACAATTTTTTGTTTATAGCATAGTTTATACGGATTATTCCCAAAAAATTATACGTATTTTGGAAATATTGAGTAAAAATGGTCTAGAATCGAACAATTTTATGGAAGAAAACCTTCCAAATAGCCGTAGTCCGTAAACGTCACACGTGTCGGGCTATGATTGGCTCATGTATTTAAGGATTCCTACAACGCGTAAATCGTATAAACCGGAACGTACCTACCGCGTTATAGGGGGTCTACTGTACTCGGATTATTCTAAGTAATTAACATTCAGACTTGATCTTAATGGATACACGTATGTAATATATAAACTATAGCGGGGAATAAGAGATTTAAAGTAAACTATTTATTTATTTTTATTTTGCTTTAACAATTCCAATAGAAAATTAACAATGAAAAGATTGGATTTATCTGAAGGAAACCGATCGATTCTTATTGAAAACCACCACCGCTAATTGTAATATTTTGCTTATCAAAGTTAAAATACATTTAAATTAGTGTTACAACGAATAGTATATTCGGCCTCAGGCCGAGTACCGAATATTCTGCCAGGAGCGTGGCCGAATAGCCGAATATTCGGCCAAACTATTCGGCTTGATTAACGCACGTACGAAAATTGCAAACCGCATTATGGCAAGGACCCTGATCTCTATTGCCCCATTGTCACTAAGCTTCGTCAATCGCGTTAATTCTTGACAGTTCAGACAAGAGCGTCATGGCAGTATGTGATAAGTGATGATATGAAATGTGGATAACAATGAAATGACCTACACGTGTAAATAACGGAAGAAGCAGTGTCATAGCGTGGATGTCAGCCGCCCGGGGCAAAAAAAATTTCGCCGTCCCCTTATTTAAGTATCTAAATTTAAAAGAATAAAATTCAGTTTCGTCACAGAATAAGTAATGAAAAATTCCGTGCTAGTGTTGCCACCTTTTTAAAATAGCTGACCCGGACGGCAGGTGAGGTTTGTTCGAACAGATGTTCCTGACGCAGGTGTATGTCATTTTGCTATGCGAAGAATAATGTGCAGTGCATGTCGGTTCTAAATAAGTTTCAGTTAGCAACTAGGGAGACTCCAGTAGGAGTAACGTAAGTAACCTACATGACTTAGCTCTATTGGATGTTGGAGGTGTATGTGAATACAAATAAATCGTACAAGCAAAAAAGAAAAAGAAAAAAAAGGTCAACAGGATTGCGCACGAAATCCCCGGGTGAAATTAACAGCACGAAATACCCGGGCTGTGAGTCGATTCTCCCGGACTGTCCGGATGGTAACGCTATTCCGTGCTCATTTCAATTGGTCGGAATCGTAGGTGCGACGAAATTATGAAATGAAGTGGTTTAAATTTTTACAAGATATTATTATTATTTATTTGTTTTAACTTTTCCGCCCCCTAAAAACTGCTGCACAGAACGGGCCGCCGCCCCTTCCGTCCCCACTACGCTACGCTACTGCTAGAGCGATAGAGAAAAGAGAAAGGGAAGAGCAAAGACGAGCGCTTAAAAAGAAGGATGGGCAGGGTCAGACCCTCAGATGTGCGACGATTCTCGAAAGAATAGGTGTGTACGTGTGCTGATCTTTGTAATTATAAATTGTGAATACAAGCGACTAATATTATGTTCTTTTTTATTTTGTGCATATTATAAGTTATAAATAAATATAAACAAACAACACTAACCCGATAACATTAAATCTAAATACCAAAATGATTAATTTACTGTGTTTTTGTTATTTCTTACTCCTATTTTCAGGTATTCGGTATTCGGCCGAATAGTGATTAAATATTCGGTATTCGGCAGAATAGCGAAAAATAGGCCGAATAGGCCGAATACCGAATAGTAACTGAATATTCGTTACATCACTAATTTAAATCTATAAAGTTCGTAGTCTAAGCTTACTAATAAATAGAAGCAAATAGAGCAAAACTAGAGAAAACACTCACAATAAATTATCGTACAATGTTTGTGATAAGCTATTCATACAAGTAAGTAATACAGTAGAGCATCGATTATCCGACTCAATTGGGGACTGGAGTTGTTCAAATAATTGAAAAGTCGGATTACCGAAAAGTATGAAAAAATCCATTATTAGTGTAGTATATTATTATATCCCATGTAATTTGTATATTAATATACAAAGCATTTTTGTAGTATGTCGGTATTAACCTACTTCCCGTTGAATTTTCCTCCATGTAAAGCCTATCAATTTATTTTTAAAATAATAATCTTTGCTATTGTATCGTTAAAAATTAGAAAATTAAGCCTCGTTTAAATACTGGCTCCCTTTCATTGTCGATCCAGTGTTGCCAGCTAAAACACGTAAAAATAATATTAAAGTAACCAAGACATANTCGTTAAAAATTAGAAAATTAAGCCTCGTTTAAATACTGGCTCCCTTTCATTGTCGATCCAGTGTTGCCAGCTAAAACACGTAAAAATAATATTAAAGTAACCAAGACATAGCCAAATATTGTAGCGCCACATCACTAGCGGACATTTAAATTTGCTGACTAGAACGCGGTCCGTTAACCGATGTGACGGTTGATCGGGGTCGGATAATCGATGCTCTACTGTACTTGAAAGTTTCTGTAGAAGTAATTTTTTAAAATATCCGTTTTCGTGATAAAGTTCTAATACTTATTACTATAATCTAGACATATTAATCCTTAAATAATAAAAATAGAAAAAATATTATTAACTTTCCTATTTCAAAAAATTTATTTAATATGAAAGTTGACTGAGATTTCTTTATTAAACTAATCAGTGCATTTTCGGTTCATCAATACTTTTTATCAATTTAGTTTTTGTTTTTCTGTTTTAAAAGATGCTGAAAAAGAGAAAATGATGCTTTCCTAATGTTATTTTCAATAATAAATTTAATATGTGTTTTTAATATTTTAATTTGTTTCTGTAGTCTACTTTCTGAACTGTGGGTTGTAGTCATACTTTATCTACGTATAAACATCTATACAGTAACCCGATGTTTTGCCTGTAATGCCTTATCTTCTTTTCTGCTATTTCTATTAATGTGCAGTATACATTGGCTTATTAATCAGCATACCAGTGACTCCCCACACACCACACTAGTAACCATAAGATCTTGATAAGAACCAATCTGCATCTTTTTAAAAGCTAATTTTTATAAATCTTACGACTTATAAGTGCACTTTTAATCCGTTATGCATTTATCGTTAATAACAGGAAAAATTTTCGACATTCATATGCTTCAGTAATTTATTATACAGAGGTGAAAAGTTAAAGATTATTAATTAATAAACACTCGTATTAATGTTTTTAATGTTTTTTATATTTACTAACATCGGATTTAATCAACGTAGACGTAAGATATATACAGATATCAATGATAGATTTGGTTTTTTCTAATAAACTTACATAATGTAGAGTTTTTAGAAATTAAAGGAAAATCTGTGGCTCTAGTATTTTTTTATCCGGACGAATTCGAAGACGTGTTGTATTTGGAGTATTCTTATTTTCGAGCAAATTTATTATCATTTATTATTATATTTAGTGTTTTATATTTTAATAAAGATATTTTAATTTCTGTCACAATTTTTATTATTACAGTGCATCGATAAAAATTACAAATATGCTTACAGCAGCGAAAGATTCAAACAAAAAATTTTCTCGAAATATAACAGAAAATGTTTTTCTTCTATTGCCGCCCCTGGCATCTTGCAGCGCTACGGTCAGGCATACTCGGCGTTCCCCTTAATTCGCGATTTCTCACGATCACTTTTACCAAATAATAGCTCATTAAGTTTAATTGTAACATCAGAAACGTTCAAGTACAAATCTTCAAGGTTATTAAATTCTTCCTGCAAAGTAAGCAAATTTGGTACAATCTAGGAAAAAAGAAATAAAAAACAAAACTAGATATATAAGTTAAAATACTTAATCGTGTACTTAAGTTTTGGGTTTTTAATAATAATATCAGGTAATAAAGTAAATATTTGCAACTAAAATGATAACAACGAAAAACTTCGTTAGAATAATAAAATACATTAAACTAACCCAATTGAAAAGACCTGGTAATAAATTATTTAATTTCAAGTTGCCGAAGAAGTCATACAATTCTTCGCTTATGCTTCGTTGACCATTGTGCAAAATGTCATATATGAAATCCATTAAGTCATCATTTGACCTCTCCCCCAAAAGATGTCTTGAATCCTCTTCGACTGAGAGAGCGCCTTTCTTTTCGGCATCCAATAAAACATTTTATTTTATTTCTTTCTTCGACGCTTCGCTGTTTTCTACGTCGCAATTCCTATGATAAATAAACAATAAAATTATAATTAGCGAAAGCTATTTTTGTCAAATTTATTAATTTGACAAATAATTAATAAAGAAACTTTACAAAACATTTAAAACATATGAATAATATGATTTCATTTCATTTAACTTGTCTTCTATAAGAAACATCTTAAAAATTTCACTTAAAATTTATGAAGACAAGAGTAACAAATTGAAGTTCAAGCATTGAAAACGAAATATTAAATTATCAATTTAAAAATATAAATATTCTAGAAAATTGTTAACTTACCAATAAGGATTAGTAGAAAGAAGATGGTTTTCATGCTACTTTCGGTTTGTTGCTAGCCGAAATATGCTTTCACTGCAGTTTTTCATGTCCTTTTATAGCTAAATTCTACGTAGAGTTATACGAGTTGAGCGGTTTTCTCCTCCCACCTGTTAATCTAAAGTTATGACATTGCACGTGGTATTTTTAGTCTCGAATCCAATGAAATTACTTCATTTATTTACGTGGATGGAGCGCTTCCTGTTTCGTATTATTATATTTCCGGTCGTTATGCTTTACGGACTTACACGAAAATGTGTTTAGTACAGTATCTTAATCTGAATAACTGACAGTGAATTTCAATTGTTTTATAAGTACTTTAATGTATTTATTAAACTCAAAATAAAAAAAACAATTAATTCAATATAAAGGTGTTTGAGCCAACAATAACTTTTGTAAAAAGTTGATGGAATAATTAATTATTGTTGATGTTTTTTTTTTTTAAACATAAATACAAACCTTAGTAGCTTTTGTTGTAATCACAAAAATTAATCGATAAAATCTTTATTTATTCACATATTTCTCCAAAATATTTATCTGGAATTTGCATTTGAATTTCTGCAATTTTTTTATAATCAAGTCTAAATAAAAAAAGAAAAATAATTAATTCATTATAAAGGCGTTTGAGCCAACAATAACTTTTGTGATGGATTAATTAATTGTTGTTCAGTTTTTCTT
>NW_019385557.1:178693-210081 GCF_000671375.1 Centruroides sculpturatus | reverse complement strand
GAATGTCGAGCGTGATTCCACCGACTATCCAAACATCATTGTCAAACTTTTAGGCTTACGGGAAAGCGGCACCGAACGTCACACGTACACGTTTAAAACGTGTGCCTCAACCTCTCTATTATTAGCTTGTTTTCTTACATGTATAAAATCTATATTATATGTATAAAATTATTTTCTTCATTTAATGAATTAAAAAAAATAATAATAAAGTTTATAGCTTTCATTATTATATTCTATTGTTTAATAATAATGAATTTATTTTGAAGTGACTCCAATTCCGGAATCTTCCCCAGTAACGGAAAAGCAAGACACCATCAGTGCCATGTGCCAGCAACTATCTCAAGGTCTTACACTCCTTAGCAGTACTGATGATCCTTTTTTGTCTTCAACAGTAAAAGAACATCAAAATCAGCAAGGTATTTTAAATTATTAAATACTTTTGAATCATAAAAAAAGTTTAAGAAAATGATTTATATTTCATTGTAAAAAGTAAATTACTTTTTATTTAAATACAAAAAATAAATTGATTGAACTAAAAATTTAAAATGTTAATTTAATTTTTCCTATGATAACAAATATTAGAATAGCCTTTAAATATTATTACAAGATAATTAAATAATTAATTAATCAAACAGTATTACTGATTATCTTGTTGTAAATGATTAATGTAAATTTCTAACAAACAGATCAGACACTTACTGACATTGCCTCAACAACAATCACTCATGAAAATATACACAGATACAGTAGAGTGTCGATTATCCGAATCAATTGGGGACTGGGGTTGTTCGGAAAATCGATATTTCGGATAACCGATTATGTACGAAAAAATATATTAATTTATCTCATCTTGACATTTTTCTCCGTTGCGTGTTGCTTCACATTGAATTTTCGTCGATGTTAAGCCTAACGAAGACTATTGTATTGTTAAAAATTATTTTTTTATTTTGTACAAACAAAATAAATATATTGAAAAATATAAAAACAATAAAAAATTATACTTCAGAAGTTAATTTAGTATCAAAAATGTAAAATATTTGAGTAGCCCAAGACATAGCCAAAGATTGCAGCGCCACAGCACTGGCAAAAATTTAAATTTGCCGACTGGAGTTCTTCGGATAATTGACGCTCTACTGTACACCAATGAAAACAATCACTATAATTACAACAACTGTCACTATAGATACAGAATTAATTTAAAAACAGATTTATTCCAAGAAACATACTAAATGTACAGGATTAGACTTTTCATTTATCATGAATATCCAAAATACACATACCAAAACTAAAGAAAACTTTATTTAAATACTCATATTACTGAAATTCATTCAACCAGAAACACGTGCACACACACGTGCGCACATATATATATGACTGCCTGTGCCAGAATAGATCGTGCTTATTATGCTATACAGTAGAACCTCGCATAATGAGCAAATCAAATTTTTTAAAAATGACTCTCTTAATGAGCAAAGTTTCACATAATGAGTGAGAAGGAGAGGGGAAGTTCCAGATTGTGTGCATGCTCCACCATGCTATTTTCTGTGATTTTTTTTGTTTTTTTTTGTTTTCTGCAAATTGAATTTGCATTCCAGGTTGGTCATTCCATGCCAGAAGAAAAGATAATGATGATTCACTCTCCTTAACAATGTATATTGTATAATTTTCTTTGAATAAACATTATACGTAAAATACCGTATTTACTTGCGTATAAGATGATCTCGCATATAGGACAAGGTATGAGTTGAAAGATCAAAATAAAGAAAATTAGATTTATTAATACAATTCTAATTTTATTTCATTTAATCACAAATAAATTATCGTCAAATGCATGTATTAACAATCATGTTTTCTTGACGCTATCACTTTTTGTCTACTCGGACTCGCCCTCCAAAGCTTCATTACAATTCTCCTTTTTTTCACTTTTATTCCACAAAGCATCGTCCTCTGATCTGTTGAGTGAATTTAAAATGCAGTATTTCCTGAATGACTGCTATTGTCTTTTGAAGATTGCTATTCCACACACCTGATACCCATGTAGCAAAACCAAAAGACTACAATGCATGTGACAGGAAAAAGTTTATTTTTAATGATTCAGAATGTACAAATATTCATTAAAAATACCAATTTAACAAATATGAAATAACTACATTTATAATCATTGGTAAGTGATCAGCTATTTTCAGATCATTGCTTTAAAAGTGACATTCACGTTGACTTCGATAGCACTCTGCTATAATGGCAGCATGAACTATACACGGTTCACAAAAATACTTGCAAAAATGCAAAGTATCCTTCACTCACACATATAGGATGATCTAGTTTTTGAAGCAATGAAAAATGAATAAAAACCTCATACACAAGTAAATATGATTATTGAATATTTTTTTCAACATGGAATGCATTATCATATTTTACATTAATTTTTATGGAAAAAATTGTTTCACTTAACGAGTGTTTTGCATTACAAGTAAGGTTCTGGAACAAATTATGCTCATTAAGCGAGGTTCCACTGTACTTATCATGAATGCAATCACAGATACATACAATCCACACATGGACAAATCATATGAAGAAAACTAGAAACCCAAATAAGTAACATTAAACAACAATTAGGCAGAGTGATACAATACAGTAAAATAACACAGCACCAAACTTAATGAAAGAAGCCTGCCAACATGAAGATGAAATCAACAAAAGCTGGAATAAATGAATGAGTTATGCCATGTGTTGATTACTGTGCTACATTGCAGTTTTTAAACAGATCAACAAAAGCTTGAATAAATGAATGAGTTATGCCATGTGTTGATTACTGTGCTACATTGCAGTTTTTAAACAGAGTTAATGAAAGAAATTATAGAAAACTTTTAGAAAAATTAAAACACACAGAGCATGAACAAGTGACACTATAGACACAGAATTAATTAACACACACAACACACACACAAAAATTTATTCTAGAAACATTCACTAAATGCAGTAAATATGCCACACAGAGATCACAAATGCCCAAAATACATAGATCAAAACAAGTAAGGAATATTCTACACTATGTAAACACTACTCCATTGATATTACCAAAACACATTCAACTAGAATTAAAACTTTCAGACATACATATATTAATCTGTTTTAGTGCAGTCACTATAGTTACATAAAATTTCTTTAACTATACTTGCAAACAGGCACATACAAAATGTAGGCAAGTTGTAAGCTTGTCTGGAAAGCTGGAAACAAATACATAACATTAAAGAATAATTAGGCAGGCTGATACAATATTGTGAAGTTGCCAAATTGGGGATTTTCAAATGTCTGGATTTATTGGATGTGGGGTGGATGGAAGCAAGGCAGACACCTGTAGTTACAAATAAACCCATTTATTTATGCTAAATCTTACATTCTATAGTATGTCTTGTCAACTGTTGGAGCTTGTCTGTAGAGTCAATGGTCCCAGGACAGTCGGTTGAGATGTTTCTATGAGTGTCAGGAAGTCCAGTGACAGTGTCGAAAATCAAAATAGTTCAAGGTGGAATGTGAAATTAGGGATGAAGAGTTCATATGTTCATTGAAGACTTGTCGGATAACTCACAATGTGAGGCAGAGGAAAGTCTGCCTTTGTCCTTGAGATCTAGGCTTTTAAAGAATTTTTTCCCCTAGATCTCTAGCTTTCTGATTGGTCAGTTTCTTGTATCCGGGTAGACAACAGGCTACAACAGGCCCTTCGTGGCCTGTTGTATCCAGGTAGATAACAGGCCCTTCGCGGCCTGTTATCTACCCGGATACAAAAAATCAAATCAAATTTGACACAGCATTTGATTTGATCAAGGGAAATTAATCGCACTTTGAAACTCTTGCTTGTATTTAACTATTGTTTCGAATTCTTGTAAGTCTGACACACAATCTCTATGCTAGATCTCCTGTTTTAGGTTATTTAAAAACGTTTTTTCTCTTGACTAATAATTTTATTCTTTTCTGATTTTATTTGCATTTTGTTTTTCCCCCCAGTTTTTCTTTTACAAGCACTAGATTCCCTAGATTCCCTGATTTGACACTTTTATTTAATTTTTAGCACATGAGCTTGAGTCTTGCTGAGGCCTCACAATCTGCTAAAAACAACATAACACCAAACTTCATGAAAAAGGTTAGGAAAATATTCAAGAAAATTAAAAAACACACATACAGCATGAATATCACAATATGCATATACAAGAATATATTGAACATTTAAACAAAAACAAGCAACCAAGTAACAAAGACTGAAATGAAACAAAATATGTACACTATGTAAAAACAAAAAGTATTTGTGAACAATGAGAATCTTTTTTACAGACAGCTATAAACCAAATTCACTACACAATCATAGCACAGTGGAAATACAAAAACAACAGAAAAACAGCTCACAGATCTATGCTTTGGTCTAATTCAGTGGTTCTCAACTGGGGGTACATGTACCCCTAGAGGTACAAACATAAATTGAAGGGGTACATCTAACTTTCATTATAAAATGGCGTATGTTAATCAATTTGCTGTAAATTATTAACACAAGAAACAAGAAATGATAAAAACTTGCTTTAAAATATCCCAGTGTGAACACTGTAACTGTTAAATTTTCCCTTTTAACAGTCTAAACAACTTGTTTATCCACTTGATTTGCTTGTCTATTTATGTCGTTAGTGCCGAGTGAACCTGTAGTCTAGTAAAATTACAGTTTAATCGAGCATTAATTTTATTTAATAATTATAATTATTGATTGATAAGATTGTGGCTTTTCGTATTTTTACTGGACTACTGGTATTAGGAATAACGAGGCCTGGATCATACCCCCACTATGCAATGTGTGTTACTGCATGCACGCATTACTTGATATTTAGCAAATTTAGATGTTATGTTTGTTACAAAAATTGAAAGATTCATGTATTGTTTTGCACGTTATAAATTCACAGCCATTACTTTCAAGGTCAGTACACAATTATAATCTCTATTTAACAACATGGGAACCAAATATCTCATTAAATTTTGTTAGAAATTATTCTAGAATAATTAAAATTTTTTTTATTGTTAATTATAATTATTTATTTTTAGGAAATATAATTTATGCATAATATACTTATCACATAATAATAAATAAATGTATGTACTTGATTAAATTTATTATTATTTACGTAAAATAAGTAATCCACTTTTAGTTATAGTTAGTTAGTTACAGTTTTTTTATGGCACTCAGTTATAAGTGCTGTATACATCTAACGCAGTAATTATAAAATTTACATACAAAAATATAAGGGGTACTTGAGAAACTAATAGGGTACATTAACAAAAAAAGGTTGAGAACCACTGGTCTAATCTAATCAAACACATAAAAATGAATCAAGCGTGATAAAGTGAAAGAAACAGACATGCATAATAGAATATAACAATCATTTCTTATGTTGGAATAAAATATAGGATATCCAAATTACAGTATAAAGAACATACAATTTGAAGACATCTGATGAAGTCAACATTCACAATTTCCAGTATACAAAAAATGTACATTTCTGCACCAGGATCTCACCAAGCATTTTACATACACAATCAACAATCCACAAGACACACCAAAATTTCTTACAATGGCATCACATACATGAAACCCAAGAAATGATAACGCCTAAGACCTTACATAATACAGACTATTCAAATGTGTTCTTACACGCTACTCTATTTGCATCACAAACAAACTATATCATCATATAGAATGACACAACATTCTCACAGAGCAACAAAAAGGTTGTTATAGAAAGCAAATTGGATGCAAAAAATAGTTATTCATAGATTTGGTAATTCTACAACAAACACATAAACAACCCAGAAGCCTACATGTAGCCTTAAATTAACTTTGATAAAATAGTTTTGTGTATGAAAATTTTCATTTCATACAATTATGTGGATTATTTTTATTTATATTTAATAATTACAAATTTCTGTTTGCAGAAATATTCAGATTTTGTTCAGTTTTGAATATATAAATATTTGTTTTGAATAACAACTGAAGACGTTAATTAAAGTTATAAAACTATGTAACTTTAAATTATAAAGTAAAAATATCAAAAAATAATACCAATAGGCAGTATCTGTAATTGAAATACAGTTGAACTCGGTTATAAGGAACACGAATATAACTAATTCATTTTTATAATGAGCAAAACACCATAATAATTTAAATTTATGCATATTTTCATTACATTTTCTCACAGTTATGACGAGGGTATGGATATACCAAGCAAATTTTTGGTAGCTGTGCAAACACATGAACATTTGTAATTGTTCAAGTAGTAAGAAGTGTGATATTGTATTCTTGGAAGAGATAAACTGAAAGGGTTACTTAGTTTTATGACCTGCTTGGATTACAAGCCTATTTATCACTTAACTTTCCATTTGGGGACAGTTTCCCTCTTTCTTGACTAGCTTCTGGCCGTACTCTGACAATTTATCTAATCATCATTACAATTGTAAAATTATGTACTCTAGTTAGAAACAAATCTTTCTATGAGGAAAATGTCTATGAATAAAAAAATATTTTTCTTGGTTTAGGAAAAAGTAGATATTATTCTGAAGTTAGAATGTGATGCGAAAACGTCAAAGTGTGTAGAAAGTTTTCTTTGTCATTTTTGACAGCATCAACATTAAGGAAAAATAAAGCACTCATAAAATTGAAGATTTGTAGATAAAATAACTAACTGAAATTGGGCTAGTATTATCTTTAATTATGAAGAAGTAAATTTGTTTAATATTAATTATATTTAGTTTATATAACTATTAATAAAAATACAGTATAATGTTATTACATATTATTTTAAAAAATTTATTTAGAATTAAAAATTAAAAGATAGATTTCACTAATCATCAGTGGCATAGCTACAAATTTTGCTGCCCACAGGACTCCCCTAAGTGTTTGTACCTGAAGCAGCCACCCATTCTCCCCCTAGTTATATCACTGGTCTTCATGGATATGAGTAACAATTATAACTAGGAAATCTTGCTGGTTCTCTAATACTCATTACAACCAACTTCAACTATATTTGTTTTCATCTGTAATTCAAATTATAATTGAGATCCTGATTATGACTAGAATTGCAAAAGTATAGTTGAATTAAACATACTAAAAGAAAATGTTATTTTTAAACAAGGATGAAAAACTTATTGACTGTTTAAATAATTTTATTACTTTAAGGTGATGCTATTTTATTACTTTATGGTGATGAGAAGTATAAATGTTATATTTCTCATCAGAATTTATTTCTTTAAATAGCAATAAATTTTCCAACAGTTAGTTAACAATTTTTTATTTATCATATTCTTGAAATTTGATAAATATATAAATTTAAACTAAAAGCAGTTTGTTAAATTTTAAATATAATTAAATGTGCGTATTTAATGTTTAAGTGGTGATTAATATATATTCGAAAATCAATGAAAATGAATTGACTAACAGTTTACATTGGTTTATTAAAAACTAGAAATTAATCAACTTTTAATTAAGAAATTGTTAAATATATTTTTTGTTTTTTCAATTAAAATGATTTTAATTTTATTACTCTAAGAAATTACAAACTATAATTTAATAATTATTAATAATTTTTTTTAGTTATAAATCCATGGGCTGGAGCTGGATTAAGTTCTCGGGCTGAAGCTTGGCTTGCTAGCAATACCAATGCTATACAAGATAAAGAAGAGCAGAATAACTCATCTGGAGATAATATTTCCCCTGGAAGTCTTGTGAAAAGTACATCAAATCCATCAGATTTATTTGTTATTCCACCACATATGACATCTGCACAACCACCACCAACACAACCAGTGGTACCACCTCGTCGAAGCAGTCCAAATTTTTCTCATTTACGTAGTCAGTCATTAGGCTCAGCAGAAGCTTTTGTATTTCAAAATTCAGGTAATAAATCGGTCACATATGATCGATCACAACATATTAAATCAGCACAACCAGAAATTCAGAATCATTCCCAAACAAAAAGTACATGGGCTAATGGGAACATTCATTCATCATCTCAATCTTCGGAACCCCCACCTTATAAAGATCCATTTGATGCAGAATGGGCTGCACTTGCAACACGACATCAAGTAAGCACAAATCCTTTTGCACAACATTCTGTCAAAGCATTTGAAGTGCATATGTGAATAAAAATTTATGAAATTAGCCAAATTGTATTGGTTGTTAACTGCTGTGAATTTGTTTTATATCCAGAAAGAAATAACTTAAAAAGTTTAATTGCTTGAAGGAAGTTTTCTTCAAAAATGACGGCAGCTGCTGCACCAAAATTGTATGTTGATTGCCTTACTAGTTATAATTGTTATCAACCAGATGGGCAATGTTGTTACAGCAAAATTTGGCATGTTGTTTTTAACTATACTTAAAGAAATATATTCAAAATATGCATTTCAGTTGGCTAATTATTACATAATCATTCCATATTCATAATATGCAGCTGTTTGGACATAGATATTTAGTGGGTTGATAACTGTATATTATATTCATAATACCAACTATTATGCTGTGTATTTGATTATTCTTCATTCATAGAAATTAGTCTGAAAATTTTTTCTCTTTCTGGAGAAAAGAAAATCTCTTACAATTTGTTTGTTCATCCGTCTGAGAAACAACGAATGGAAAACTGTGTAAAAGGAAGCTTGCATGTGATTTGTTACAATCCGGTCCTGTTCTTCAAATAAAGCAGTACATATTTTTTGATAATGATATAAAGTCTGCAATTAAATTTTTCAGTGAATGCTTAGTTTTATCATGTTCAGAGACAAGCTGGATAGACGAAAATTCTGATGTCTGGAATATATATCAGACTAGTGCCCTAGCCATCAAAGAAAAATGATCATATCCTTTTATTTTCTCCAGATGTAGCAACCTGCTGTAAAATCTGACTTCATTTCACCTTTGTACAGACTTTATAGGGTGATCTAAAGTGTGATGTTTATACAGGAGAAAACTATATTGATGTCAGATTGTACAATATACAGTATATGCCACTTACTACTCAGGCAAGCCTTTGTGTATCAGAAATTCTCATTTTAACTCTTCCATATTTGTGCTGACTAATATACCGTGCTTTGATTTTATTTCTTCCGAACCTCACTGCACAAAATCTAATTAGCTAGACCGCATTAGAATAATAGTAACACAAATGTGTATAGTATTATATTACTTTAACCAAAAGATGATGGCATACAATAATAACATAAAAAGAGGTTAAAACAAAAAACTGCCTATTATGATTTTATATGTACATGTGAGATCTAATATTGAACAAAGTTCATAATTAACTTGTATTTGTTCTTGTCACTTAGTGTAATAAAAAAAAACATAAATATTATTACAAGTTTCTGTTATCCTGAATTGTGAATTTTTATATTAAGAATTTTTACATTTAATTTTTTCTAAATATTTCTTAAAAATTTATTTAGGAAACCTTTAAACATGTATTTAATGAGTTAATTAAATTGTTGAATTTGTTAATCAGTATCTAAAAATATATAATGTAAATTAAATTTTTTATTTATAGAATTTTATTGAAAAACAATTTTTTAAGGTATAAATTCAATTTTCTGTATGTTAGAGAAAAGATAATTTCAAATATATTTTAAATCTAAACTTTTGAATCTAAATATAACTAAAAATGTATTTGAAATCTAAACTTTCCACTGAAATACCAAAAGTTCATAACATATCTAAAAATAATCTCTATGATTGTACAAATCTATAAATTGCTTTTTGAATCATACCAAGAACGTGATCCAAGAAAAAATTTTTATATAACTAAATTTTAATTGATGATGCATACTTATGAAAAAGATATTAATTTATAAATTAGAACTGAGCCAGAAATATATTTTAAATTATTGCACAAAATCTACTAATATACTTGTTTATAATTATTAATATTATATTTCAAGTATTCAATGAATACAATTAACTATGCAACTCATTTATATTTCACATATTTATTTACTATTGAAAAATTAAAATTTGAATAATAATAAACTGTTTGGACTTAAAATTTAAATTATCCATTATTATAATTAAGTCAATAACTTATTTCCAGTATTTCAAAATAAAATATTTTAGTAAATTAATATTTAAACATTGTAATCCGTTATCAAAAATTTTATGATAGAAACAACAGAATCTCAAATAATCTTACAAAGTAATGATAAAATTCATCTTTTTTATAATTTACAAATAAGAATATTGTGATAATCTATACATATTATATTAGTCAGCAATTTTGTAAATGATGGCTTAGAAAAACGAAGAGAAAATGATGTTTAAAATTTAAATGATGCAAATTTATTATTATAATAATTATTATTGACGCACCTCTCTGAAAATATGCCCATTAAAACAAAGATACAGCTTGTCATTCTGACAATCCACAAAATTAAAGATTTCTCAATAATTTACTGAAATAACAGTTTTTAAATTTGTATTTCTGTAATGTAAAAGATGTATATGTTTTTGATTTTAATAAGTAGTACTTGAATCTGCAATTATTTTGGAGGAGTATTTTGTTCCCAGACATATATATTGTAAAATCAGTTAAAAATTAATAATTGTTTGATTAAGTTTAAAATTTACTGTTATTTGTTATGCATATTTGCTTTGAAATTAAAAAAAATATATATTTTTTCTAATATATCCATTGGGGCATTTAAAACTATTCCAATAGAATTTTTTGTTGGAAATTGTAACTTTTTATATATAATAATTTACGAAAAATAATACATTTGGATAGTCATAAATTTCCTGCTATAAATAAAAAATAACAAGTTAGAAAAACAGCCATTATTTAATTAAATTTCTTATTGTATTTAAGTGTTTAACGTTTATTTTCACGCTCTATGAATTTGGTAGAGGTCTAATACATTAGTCTTATATAAACTCCAGCTACATGACAATACATCTTAAACATATACAATATATGTAACAATAGTATTTCAGTAAACAGATAGAAAATTTATTTTATATTCGCTTGTTTATGTTGTTAAAATACTGTATATAAGTATGTAATGGAGATTGTCTTCTCATTAAAATTTATTTTTAAATTATAATATACAAATTTATTCATTTATTTCTTGAAAAATTATTAATAAAAAAAACTAGACGACCTTAATTTTCTAAGGAAATTAGGACAATATTGTATTTATGTATTGATTTCTAAGCTGTGTCTGAAAGTAGTAATTTAAATAACATATTTCCATAAATTATAGAAAACCATAGAAATGATGCGATAAATTTTTCAATAATATATATACCTCGTATATATAATAAACATTAAATTCCTGTTATATTGTATGATGATAACTATTGTAACAGGGATTTAGTATCAGAAAATAGTTTATTACAGCATTCGATAACTAGATGAATTTATGCTATATTATATACAAATTGCTGCCCAATACATTTTTTTTTGTATAAGTCATTTATATCAATATTACATTATTATTACATAATTTATTAAAATAAATTTTAAAAAATCATCATGAATACAGTATAATAATACTACCAAGAAATTTATATCACGAAATAATTATGACTTATTCTATAAAATCAAGATTTTATAGAATAAGTCATAAACTTAAGGTAGTGAATAAATAATCTGAAATAGCTAAACTGACAAGTGAGATAACGTTTTCAATTGCAGTCGGTATCATACGTAATTATGTAACTTAATTATATTATTATTTAATTACATTCCATATACTAACGTTTCTTAACCTTGACGACTTCAAATAATATATTAGAAAACAGATATTTATATAGGAAAAAACTTTGTTATCGCAATCTTCCATTTTTCAAATCTAGTAGAGCACGCAAAATCAGTTTCCGAAGACACTACAGGATGAAAAAAATTGTCATGGACGTTATTTAGCCTATTAGTTAATAAAGTGATCGAAACAAATGGTAAAGATCATAGACCTATTCGAGATGTTTGTTTGTCTGCTTTATCAATCAAAAACTTAAAATAAATAGGCCTACTTAGCCTAATAGATATTTATTGATTTTCTAATAGTTAAATGAGGATAAATAAATCAAACATTATATGTGTATAATCCTTATTGAATGGATAATTTGTTAAATGTAATTAAAGGTTAAAGATTGAAAATAACAAAATATGCTCAATATCCGCAAAACAAAGATCGAACTATCTTCAATTTTAGGTTTTTTCTGAAATTAGTGTCTTGATCTCAGTTTGGAAGCGATAAGCGTTAACCAGGACCGAATTTTGAAGTTATTCTATTTATTGATAACTTCAAAATTCGGTCTTGCTTCAATTTGCTGAACAAAAAAAGATTATTTTTAAAATACATTTTACTAATTAATTATTTTTGAATAGAAAAAAAATATTTGGATTTTCTGATTTTTTTAATATTCTGTGCAAAGTATATCATTCTGTCTTTGGTAGATGATAAAAAAATGTTTTCATGAGTTGATATGGAATTTTTTATGAAGTGATTATTTTTTTATCATCATCTAATGGATAAATATATCAAACATTCTCTACACGTGTATAACTCCTATTAGATTTATACACAAAAGTAATTTTAGGTGCAAATTATATCCAATGGCTTTGATCCAAATGCAGTCTTTCTAAGTTGAAGTTTTCGCATCAAATTAAGTTTAGTTATAATTAGGGACCTCCAGTGGGGAGCAAAAGGAGCAAATTGCCCCGAGCCGAGGAAGTAGGTGTCTCTATATAATTTTTTATTTACTTCCTTCAATATAGTAATTTAATTTACTACGAGGCCCGGAATATGTATTTTGTTCCAGACCCTCATTATCTTCTGGATGACTCTAGTTGTAATGAATAAAAATTTTGTATAAACGAAATTACTATATCTCATCTTTCAATATTCAATGTATCTGAAAGTTGTTTTAAAACAAATTTAGAAATTTGATCAAATCTATGAATAAAATTTAAAAAAAATTAATATTCTTCTTCGATTATAGACTATTTTACTGTTATTGAACTTTCAACTACCATGGGTAGATTTGCCAGAAATTCTTGATGTGAAAAAAGAACGAAGATAAAAATAGAACATTTCCTTCCAAAAACGAACTATCATGGTTACAATAGTGAATAATAATAAGAAAAACCAGCCCTTTCAGAAATCAGTTAGGCCTATATATTTATCACACGTTATAAATATATACAATGCTTTAAACCTCAAACGAAAATTACACTATTAACTTAGGCATATATAGTACTATTATCGTCAATTAATCAATAATATAATATCTCATAAATATTTATTTGGTTACAATTGACATAATAACATTTATAAAAGTCAAAATATAAATAATCAGGGTCATTTTATTCACACCTTTTTTCAAATTTGTAATTAATGAATGAGTGCCAATAATTTGTTTTAATATCAAAGAAATTCTTAGTGTAGAAGTTTTGTAATTCTACACTACGTAATAATACTAAATTATATGTATAGTTATTATTCTTTGTTATATTATTCAGAGCAACATTTTATTTAGAAAAAAACTTTTTCTAAAAAAAAAAATATTCTGGCAATCTAACAGATAATAAACTACCAGTAGTTATTGTAATGGAAAGTAGTAAGTTGACATGCAGAATTGTACTGTTTATTTTTTAAGATACAACAATTTTGCAATATCACATACAATAGTTATGTAATTTTGCTTATAGGATAATGTTTTTAAAATTACATCTACAGATAAAAATGCGTAGATTCATTTATTTTCGGATTGTGGAATAATCAGATTTTTATTTGCAGTCACAGTTATTTAAAATATAATTGAAATCTTACAATGCCGAAATGAATAAAATAAGGGATAAATAATGTGATTTATTTTGTTATCTTGGCAATTTATGTTAATCCTATTTTCGTAAAGTATTGGACGAATGGACAGTTTTTAGAATGAAGGTAAATAAATAGACATCTAAACACATACACACATACAAAAACTCGTTTTATAATTATCGGTAATCATAGATCAAGTTTTTCACGTCTCAACCAGTTTTCGATTCGTCGGAAATGTCTTTGGTATGCAACTCATTTCCGGTTTGTTCCGACTACAAGTTTGTTCGAGGAGTCTTTTCATTTTTTAAACTATAAAATCGACAAAAGAAAATTTATTTGCTTTAATTGCTTTAATTAAAGTGATTCTTTTCGAAGAGGGAAATTACAGGATATCAATGATCGATATAAGAGATGTTTCGAAATTTGTTTTTAAGGTTGACTATCTTCAAATTTATTCTTTTGCAGATGTCATATCTTATTTTACAAGTTATTAACTTATAGGCCTATAGTTAAACTTATATTAATCAAAACTCAAAGAAGATAAACAAGATATTAACATTTAACTTATATCCTGTATATTAAGATATACATCTATGAAATTTTTTGCTTTATACATAATTAATGTAAAATATTTTTAAAACTGTATAGTAATATTTCTTGTTTTTTCCTCGACAAAGTCTTCTATATTGTTATATAAAGACTATTTCTGTAAATCGCTTCGTGTCGCTAAGTTTTTCGCAACTCATTTCGAGATTCTTAATGTTCGGTATATATAGTACTGTAAATATTATAACATTCGTGACCTTTTAATGATATGCAAGGAAAACAATTAATATGTATATATATTAATCTTTTTCCTTGCTTATAATTTATCTTTGTTATTATTATCTTTTATTTTTATTAAATATTTTTTTTATTTATAAAATATATTTTTAAGTTTTAATTTTGATTTACTATTTCGTATCTCTATAAATGTTCCTGTTAAACACGAGTGTTGAACTAAATTTTTATTTGTATCTAGTTTAATCGATTTCTACAGCAGAATATATTTTCACCTATTAAAAATAACAAATTGGTTTTTCCCTCATCGAAATTGTGTATATTTAAATTCATTAAATAATGATAAAGTATATTTTCACTGGAAAACAATTATTGTTAATGCGATTGTTTTTGAATATATTCTCAATTTTATATTATCAAGAAAAGTTCATTTATATCAAAACTGTGTTTTCAAATAGCTCCTAATTTTAATATTTAACGTTGAAAAATCAGCAAAATTAATAATAAATTTTGCTGATCTTTTAAATTTAAGAAAATCAATTTTAAATGCGATTATTTAATTGTTATTAAATGTTATATTTGGCTTTTATCGATAACATTTCATATTATCTGATAAAAGCCATTATCCTAATTTAAAATTATAATTTTTATTTAAAATGATTTGTACATTAGTCTTTAAATTTCAATTTATGTTAATTTCCCCTATATGTTATTAATGATAACTTATATTTAAATATACGCTGAATAAATTAAAATATTTAAAAGTTTAAATCAAGATGAAGCTAACACATTTATGGATTTAGACTAAGGTAATAACTTGTACAGGCATACCTCGACTTACGTCGTTTCGAGTTACGTCGTTCCCGATTATACGTCGTTTGTCAAAAAAGTATACGGAAAAATAAAAATCAAGTTTAAGTCATTTTATTCGACTTTACGTCTGCCCGCCACAAATATTGAAGTCGTAATATCACTAGAAAAACGTTTAAAGCACATAAAATCATATTAAAATATATACTAGTATGTTCTGTATTTACAGTACATGCATTCGTAAATTTAGATTACTTTTTTTCTGTACTATATTAAAAACTAAAATTTATTTGTTTGTAAGCTTAAAATAGATTTTTATTAACCACATATTATTAAAAATGCATTAATAAATAAAATACAGAACCGGGAATGGTAATTTACGGTTTAGCCTAGTGATAAGTAGATTCGGAGACAAGTAAATTCGATTTACGTCGTTTTCCTGGAACCAATTACCGACGTAAGGCGAGGTATACCTGTATTTTCAAGCTAATAGAGAATTATTTTATTATAATTATATTCATTCATTAGTTATAACCACAGTAGCTGTAGGATCTGTAATTTTAAAAGTAGGCGTTTTATGGAATACAGACAATACTAATCATTGGCCGAGTGACGAAGACCATTCTATTTCTTTGGGGGCCCGAGTTCGAGTCAAATTCAGCTCAGAATTTTCGTTGGTAGACCGGTAGATACAGTCCCTCATTATTCGGCTGCCCACAATGGAAGTTGCTGAATTCGATCTGTCATTAAAAAGCTCTCATAATGTCTGCTGGGTAAAAAGAATTATCATTTAAAAAATGTTAGCTAATTGGTGTCTGTTTAAATTGTAAAATCGGGTACACACTTACCAGTACACCTAAACAAGGATAAAAAAAGAAAAACTGATAGTTCTGTCATCCTGGTCTAATTCAAGTCTTATATCTCTATATTTTTAAAGTACAAGGTAATTATATAGAAAAAATTATTACGTTACTTAATTAATATACTATAAATTGTGATAATTTCTTATTATCCATTACTCCACAATATTCCAAATACTGTACGTACACTGTAAGATATTATTTTACAAATCTCGTTAATGCAGAAATTATAAATAGGCTAAATGATGAGCATTCGGTAAATTTTGATACAGACTGACTATTGTTAGAGGCATAGAGATAAAATTTGATACGAAACAAATTCTTTCGAGTATGGCTGAAAAGTAAAAAGTTTCTTTGTAAATATATACGGTAGGATTCCATATTAATGTTTACCCGATTTTATGTTCATTTTTAAGCGTTCCACCCTCTGTTACTTCATAAAAACAATATAATTTAGAACAATTGCGATAGGCTGCAGCCTTAACCGTTTGGATATCCTGTCCTCTGTCCGAGCTGCTTTCCAATATTTTTTAAACTTGTAAACAAAAATGGTATAAATTATAATTTCATTTACTTTGGATTTAGTTTTTATGTTTTTAATTCCCGAAATTTAAAAAAATCAATCTGTGTAACAAAATTTATAAATTCTTTATTAAAATCACATCAAGATAGTCTGAAATATTATTTTAAAAATTCCTCATATATAATTATGAAGAAATACAAAATTAAAATACTATTTAATTGATAAATTTTTTTATCTATGCTATAAAACTTTTTAAAAAATTATAATAATACTGTTTATTAAGAAAAGTAATATAAATATCTTAAATACAAAGTAAAAAATGGACATTTATTACCCATCATTAGAGTCTATATAACTTTTTTTACTTTTCTATACGAATTTTCACTTTTTATTAGGCCAATTTTTATACAATTATTTAAAAGACCTTTACTTGTTAACAAATTTATATTTTCAAGTTTTGGTAAGATTTCAGATTTCAGACGTTTCTATGTAAACAAACACAGATGAATTATCTCGAAAATATAGATTTTCTCCATTAGACTTACATTGATTTCTAACTATAAAACAATAACTTCCATTCCATAGAATAAATATATATTTTTTCTTTATAAATTTCATGATCAATAACTTTTGAATGACTGTATAAATGTTTTCATTTTTAATATTTGTGTCTTTTGGCACTACTATAGGCTAATTGAAACCGAAACGGAAAAGCCTAGAAGAAAAGATTCCAGAATCTGACGCCTTAACTATCTCGGTCCTCCGACTGCCGAGGCACATCCTTTTTTTCAAGCCGGTCGGATGGCCAAGACGGTTAAAGTGTCAGCCTATCTCACTGGGTGATCCGTGATCGAATCCGGGCGATCACAATGGGCTTGATAAAAAGGCTCTCATATGGCCCACAAAACAGAAAGAGTTTTAAAAAAGTGTGTGTGTCTATTCCTCTGAGAGATCTTCACTTAAATTCAGATCCCTCAGAAATTTCTATGGCTGATCTAGTACAGATATATTGGAATTCGTCACTCACTATTTGGCCGACTATTATGTATGCACCTGGTTAAATCAGTGATGGCATAAGAAAACTCTCTTAATATGCAAAAGACAGGAAATGTTTTATATTTCCTGTCTTTTGGACAAAAGTAGAAACCTTCATTCCATCGTTTTTATTCGAATTTTCGACATTTGTTTACTCAACACCTAAAATCAGCAAATATGCAAAAGCTTAATTTTTTGGATAAAATATTCTTTTGAAATCTACTACGCAAATTACTTTTTAATTGTATTGTTTGCTGTATATAATGGCATTATATATTTTCTAAATTATATTTTACTAACTAGTAATGGGACTTATTTTCAGTAAAACGACTTATTTCAAATGCTTCATATTTAGTACGACAGTTTCGAACGTTGGAGTAACTGAATTTGTAGCTTACAAGTATACCGCACATACAAACTTTTGAACCATATCCTTGTTCTAATATTTTGCAGTGCGACTGACCATAAATACATTAATAGCCTATATTTTAGTGACTAGCACTGCTAATGTTAACAATGTAACAATGTTAACAAAAAAATAATTTATTTTTGTTAACATTGTAGTAGTGTTGCCACCTTTTGAAAATCGCTGACCCGGACGGAAGGTAAAGTTTGTTCTGTGGCTACGTGCCATAATTGTATAGTTATAGTTTATTTTTTATATCATATATATTTTCCTTTGTCTTCATTTCTACTGTCTCTCTTTCTGGAAGTTTCTCCCTACTTTTGTTTAACGGCGTAACAGCAGGTGACCCCTTTAGTAACAAGGGGACAAGGTCGCACACCTTTTGTAACAAGGTCGCACACCTTTTGTAACAAGGTCGCACACCTTTTGTAACAAGGTCGCACACCTTGCTACCCTCAGGGTAGCAAGGTGTGCGACCCTCAGGGCATAACGGGGTCCATGAGGTCATTCTTGGGTGTAGTACGAGAGAGGAAAGGACACGTGAGAAAGGCTCTCGAAGTTTTTTTTTTTTTGGAACTGAGTGGAGACGAGACGGACTTTTCGAGAAGAAAAGGAAACGAGGATAACGAAAACTGAGAAGGGTGTTTTCGTTCGTACTAGAATGTAAAGCGAAATCGAAATTCCTTTGGAAAGTAATTTTCATTGCCCGTGGATTGAGAGGCTCACTCAACTTATGAAAATTCACTGTGAAAAACGCCGAATTTATTGGGTACCCGACTTTTTCTTTCTTCTCATCTTTACATTTCAACTTCTCTCTTGTCTTAGATCTATTTTTCGTTTTTAGTAAGTAATAATTAGTCTTAAGATATAATTGTACATGCTATAAGTATAATAGTCATTCAACGAAGGAAGAATTGTCGCGTTATATAATTGATTCGTTAAATTTTTGTTACTAAAATTAAGTAATAAGTTAAGGGATAGAGCTTGTAGCTGGCATCCGATCTATATTCCTGTATTTTGTACGCGAATTAAAGACTCTCATATCGTAAAAGTTGTGTTTTTTTGTCCACGGTATTCGCGATCTTCACAGTTCGAACAGAAGTACCTGACGTATGCGCAATGTCATTTTACAATGCAAAGAATAACATGCATGCCGGTTCTAAATCAGTTACAGTTAGGGACTAGGGAGACTTGGGTATGAGTAACGTAAGTAACGTAAATTAAGAAAGAATGGGTACATATAACTTAGCTCTATTTGACATGTGTAGGTTCGTACAAGCAAAAAAAAAAAAGGATCAACACAGGGGTTGTACATCATACGTCGGCGTAAACATAGCAGAATTGCAGATGAGTTTCAGTGAATGAGAGTTCTTTCGCTGTTAAAGTAGTGTAAATTTGTAAAAGTATTTGCAAGAACTTTGAAATTCCGGGACAAAATTAATAGTTCACCCGGACAGTAAGTCAATTACCGGACTGTCCGGGTGAAAACCGGACGGGTGGTAACACTACATTGTAGGAACAAGATATTGAACTGATTATGATTAAGCTCTTTAGAGATGGATTCTTTAATTAAACAAATATATGAAAAATTTTTAATCCGCCTTTGCAGGCACTAAGAAGTCTTTTACAAGTCTATCGTGGTTCGGCTATACCTAGAATACGAATAGAACGGCTAGGTGGTGATAACGAAACATGATACAGTATATCCTTGTCAAGCCATCCAAGAAAATTTCTTGGGTTCCGATTCAGACTCGTCAAAACAAACAGGTGTACTGTATTATATACTTTTTAATATTTAACTATTCTAATTTTTCGGGCACTACGGTGATCTTTTGTATAACCATCGTGATAGCATATCACCTTATTATGGTTCGAGCCCACGATAAGAGGACTAGATGATGAAGTTTCGACATATCCGGGCCAACTATCATGAAATTTGCCACTGAACAATCTGGACTCAAACCCAAATCTGCTAGACTGGCAGGTTGGTGTCTTTATAGTCTCAGCCATCGACTGTTTCTATGTTATGTACAACGGGATGCAAACAAGTAAAGATTAAACGACTCTCTTACAAAGGAATGTACGAATCAGGTTCAACCAAGAAGAATCGTTAATTTTGAAAATCTCATTCATTATTACTAATTCAAGCAGAGTAGCTCATCTAAAACGACATTTAATATAATACCCGTGCTATAACAGGTTCTTTTGTGTATAATTCCTTCCCGCCTATTGAAAGTTCTTAAATCCATTTGCGGTTAAACAAATGTTAATAAATTGATTATTCTTATTCTAGAATAATTTGTATAAATTAAAATAGTTTAGAAAATTTATAAACAAAAATTATTTTTACCGGGCATGTTATATATTCATATAATTAAATATTTCTTTTAAATTCATTGTCGACATTAAATTATTAAGCGGAGCTCTTCGTAAGTCAGAACATGTTTTGTCTTTGATCGAAGTTTAACACGTACGATGTCACGACGAAAACAATTTATGAAAACACGCACACGGGTGTGTTTTAATCGGCTGCTGAGGTTGGTAAGCTGCTGGCCACACATGTGGGTGTTTAAACGTTTCTTGACGTTTTCGTCGAGTATGACGTTGGACGCATACATCCTCCCTCGAATCTGCGAGTTTTAAACTACAGACAGAACGTTAGAAGCATCACCACATTTGTGTTTTCGTATCAATCCGAAACAGTAAAACTTATGCTATGGAGCTGTTTTGTTTTCTCAGAAAATACCTAGTTTATACTCAAAATTACCGTACGTTTTTAAACTATACAAAATATTAAATACTGTACAATAAATTTGCAAACGTTTGATAAATATTAAGATACGTAGCACATTACTGAAAATTTGAATATTTAGCAATAATTGCTATTTTCATACATTGTTCTGCCAACTTGCATACAAAGTATACAGAAAAATGTTTACAGTTCGTGCACACGTTGTACTGTTGCATTTTTCACGTGTTATTCAGGGACTTTCCATAAATTGTCGCATTTATCTTGAAATTTTTACTCTCCCTTCCAGTTTCGTAACCCCCCTCTTCGGACGTCAACAAAACTCAACCCCCCTTAAAACCTTTATCACTTTATGAACGATAGAAATTTTGGAATAAATATAATAAAATGCATAAATTGAATTTTTCATTAGACTGAATAAACGTAAAGTTTTATTATTATATGTAGGAGGATACAAAATTTTCATACGACGAATGCTTTCTACCGTCGAGGTATTGTAAAAATTATATACTTTACATATTATCCATGAAAAACTAAAGGAAGTGACATAAACGGAACGTTTGAAAAGTATCCGCCTACGAAGGTACGGCAGTGATTATATATTTTTGATATTTCCTTTAAAATAACAAGTCAGACCGAACGTTCGGGTTTGTTGCTAGATGGCATGAACGGATCTTGACGTCATCAAGCGGAGGAAAAATGTCGGAGAGTGAGTTGAATGTTGATAGCATTATTTCGAGATTGTTGGAAGGTAAGATTATTTTTCGTTAAATGCACGATTTGTATAAATAATAGAGCTGATTTTAAATGCTTTAATAGCAGCGAAAGTATGGAAATTTAATAATGCAGTTAATGTGTAAATCGTATGTTGTTACATTAGGCTTAAGTGTTGACTCGTGACAGTTTATGTATCTCGGTTTATAAAAGTCGATATTTGGATTGGTTTACGTGTAAAATGTATTGCAAAATAACTCGTATTCGTCAGTTTACATGATTTTGAAATGGCGCCGAAGGATTTAAGAACTTTTAATAGGCAGCTGTACACAAAGGAACCTATTATAGCACGGGAATTTATTGCAATTCTTCTCCAATGAAAAATATGTATCTTTTCACTTAAAGTTACTCTCCACGTTTTTAATTCTATTGAAAGTATTAAACCACCAGATTTATTCAGTTATAAGTTTATTCTAATTGTAAATTACAATCAATTGTTTCATTTTTTAAGAAATGAAGATACATGATATCTTAATTAAAAGGAAATTTGATACTTATGAAAGAATATGTAATTATTTGTTTATAATTACTCTACAGAAATTGTTATGAAGTTTTTCAATCAAACATTTCTGATCTTTTTAGTATAAGTTTCCTTGAAACAGAAAGAAACAAGAAATGATAGTGAATGAAGTGATTATTTTTTATATTGTTTTACTATAATATGTATCGTTATTATATGTATTTGTGTTTACGTTGGCTGCGTTCGGCAGACTTGACAGTTCCTGAGCTGTTGAGTATTTTTCTGCCGAACGTCCTGTATGGTAGTGCTCTTTCGGAATGTGTTTGGTGCTTTGACATCATGTTTGGTAGCATCTTTTGTTTATGCTACCTATTGCTACTCAAAACTGACCAGTGAGGCTTTTTGTTCCAATGCATACATCCCTCGTCATTCGGCTGATTCGGATTGCTACGTAACGGCTACTAATTTGCTCGGTTACGACTGTTGAGTCTGTTTAAATTAATTGTTCTTTTTGTAAATCCAAAATAGAAGTTTAAAATGAACAACTACAAAAATTGAAATTTGAAAAATAACACAAAATCCAATATTAGTTTTTCACTTAGAAACCTTACATTTTAATAAAAATCACATGGGAAACTCTATCAATACAATATTGTATTGAAAGATGAAAAAGTGTTTGATAAGTACAATTTGTCTTGTGAAATTCAAACTAAATAATAGTTTATTCTGTATGCCTCATTTAAATTATTCAAATTTTTCAACACCTAGGTTCTCTATAATTCCTTAACATATGAATTTTTATTTAAAAAACTTTATTCTGTATTATGCAAGAACAGTTCTTTACTCTAGTACATATTTAGCANTTTGTATAAGTCATTTATATCAATATTACATTATTATTACATAATTTATTAAAATAAATTTTAAAAAATCATCATGAATACAGTATAATAATACTACCAAGAAATTTATATCACGAAATAATTATGACTTATTCTATAAAATCAAGATTTTATAGAATAAGTCATAAACTTAAGGTAGTGAATAAATAATCTGAAATAGCTAAACTGACAAGTGAGATAACGTTTTCAATTGCAGTCGGTATCATACGTAATTATGTAACTTAATTATATTATTATTTAATTACATTCCATATACTAACGTTTCTTAACCTTGACGACTTCAAATAATATATTAGAAAACAGATATTTATATAGGAAAAAACTTTGTTATCGCAATCTTCCATTTTTCAAATCTAGTAGAGCACGCAAAATCAGTTTCCGAAGACACTACAGGATGAAAAAAATTGTCATGGACGTTATTTAGCCTATTAGTTAATAAAGTGATCGAAACAAATGGTAAAGATCATAGACCTATTCGAGATGTTTGTTTGTCTGCTTTATCAATCAAAAACTTAAAATAAATAGGCCTACTTAGCCTAATAGATATTTATTGATTTTCTAATAGTTAAATGAGGATAAATAAATCAAACATTATATGTGTATAATCCTTATTGAATGGATAATTTGTTAAATGTAATTAAAGGTTAAAGATTGAAAATAACAAAATATGCTCAATATCCGCAAAACAAAGATCGAACTATCTTCAATTTTAGGTTTTTTCTGAAATTAGTGTCTTGATCTCAGTTTGGAAGCGATAAGCGTTAACCAGGACCGAATTTTGAAGTTATTCTATTTATTGATAACTTCAAAATTCGGTCTTGCTTCAATTTGCTGAACAAAAAAAGATTATTTTTAAAATACATTTTACTAATTAATTATTTTTGAATAGAAAAAAAATATTTGGATTTTCTGATTTTTTTAATATTCTGTGCAAAGTATATCATTCTGTCTTTGGTAGATGATAAAAAAATGTTTTCATGAGTTGATATGGAATTTTTTATGAAGTGATTATTTTTTTATCATCATCTAATGGATAAATATATCAAACATTCTCTACACGTGTATAACTCCTATTAGATTTATACACAAAAGTAATTTTAGGTGCAAATTATATCCAATGGCTTTGATCCAAATGCAGTCTTTCTAAGTTGAAGTTTTCGCATCAAATTAAGTTTAGTTATAATTAGGGACCTCCAGTGGGGAGCAAAAGGAGCAAATTGCCCCGAGCCGAGGAAGTAGGTGTCTCTATATAATTTTTTATTTACTTCCTTCAATATAGTAATTTAATTTACTACGAGGCCCGGAATATGTATTTTGTTCCAGACCCTCATTATCTTCTGGATGACTCTAGTTGTAATGAATAAAAATTTTGTATAAACGAAATTACTATATCTCATCTTTCAATATTCAATGTATCTGAAAGTTGTTTTAAAACAAATTTAGAAATTTGATCAAATCTATGAATAAAATTTAAAAAAAATTAATATTCTTCTTCGATTATAGACTATTTTACTGTTATTGAACTTTCAACTACCGTGGGTAGATTTGCCAGAAATTCTTGATGTGAAAAAAGAACGAAGATAAAAATAGAACATTTCCTTCCAAAAACGAACTATCATGGTTACAATAGTGAATAATAATAAGAAAAACCAGCCCTTTCAGAAATCAGTTAGGCCTATATATTTATCACACGTTATAAATATATACAATGCTTTAAACCTCAAACGAAAATTACACTATTAACTTAGGCATATATAGTACTATTATCGTCAATTAATCAATAATATAATATCTCATAAATATTTATTTGGTTACAATTGACATAATAACATTTATAAAAGTCAAAATATAAATAATCAGGGTCATTTTATTCACACCTTTTTTCAAATTTGTAATTAATGAATGAGTGCCAATAATTTGTTTTAATATCAAAGAAATTCTTAGTGTAGAAGTTTTGTAATTCTACACTACGTAATAATACTAAATTATATGTATAGTTATTATTCTTTGTTATATTATTCAGAGCAACATTTTATTTAGAAAAAAACTTTTTCTAAAAAAAAAAATATTCTGGCAATCTAACAGATAATAAACTACCAGTAGTTATTGTAATGGAAAGTAGTAAGTTGACATGCAGAATTGTACTGTTTATTTTTTAAGATACAACAATTTTGCAATATCACATACAATAGTTATGTAATTTTGCTTATAGGATAATGTTTTTAAAATTACATCTACAGATAAAAATGCGTAGATTCATTTATTTTCGGATTGTGGAATAATCAGATTTTTATTTGCAGTCACAGTTATTTAAAATATAATTGAAATCTTACAATGCCGAAATGAATAAAATAAGGGATAAATAATGTGATTTATTTTGTTATCTTGGCAATTTATGTTAATCCTATTTTCGTAAAGTATTGGACGAATGGACAGTTTTTAGAATGAAGGTAAATAAATAGACATCTAAACACATACACACATACAAAAACTCGTTTTATAATTATCGGTAATCATAGATCAAGTTTTTCACGTCTCAACCAGTTTTCGATTCGTCGGAAATGTCTTTGGTATGCAACTCATTTCCGGTTTGTTCCGACTACAAGTTTGTTCGAGGAGTCTTTTCATTTTTTAAACTATAAAATCGACAAAAGAAAATTTATTTGCTTTAATTGCTTTAAATAAGTAATTAAAGTGATTCTTTTCGAAGAGGGAAATTACAGGATATCAATGATCGATATAAGAGATGTTTCGAAATTTGTTTTTAAGGTTGACTATCTTCAAATTTATTCTTTTGCAGATGTCATATCTTATTTTACAAGTTATTAACTTATAGGCCTATAGTTAAACTTATATTAATCAAAACTCAAAGAAGATAAACAAGATATTAACATTTAACTTATATCCTGTATATTAAGATATACATCTATGAAATTTTTTGCTTTATACATAATTAATGTAAAATATTTTTAAAACTGTATAGTAATATTTCTTGTTTTTTCCTCGACAAAGTCTTCTATATTGTTATATAAAGACTATTTCTGTAAATCGCTTCGTGTCGCTAAGTTTTTCGCAACTCATTTCGAGATTCTTAATGTTCGGTATATATAGTACTGTAAATATTATAACATTCGTGACCTTTTAATGATATGCAAGGAAAACAATTAATATGTATATATATTAATCTTTTTCCTTGCTTATAATTTATCTTTGTTATTATTATCTTTTATTTTTATTAAATATTTTTTTTATTTATAAAATATATTTTTAAGTTTTAATTTTGATTTACTATTTCGTATCTCTATAAATGTTCCTGTTAAACACGAGTGTTGAACTAAATTTTTATTTGTATCTAGTTTAATCGATTTCTACAGCAGAATATATTTTCACCTATTAAAAATAACAAATTGGTTTTTCCCTCATCGAAATTGTGTATATTTAAATTCATTAAATAATGATAAAGTATATTTTCACTGGAAAACAATTATTGTTAATGCGATTGTTTTTGAATATATTCTCAATTTTATATTATCAAGAAAAGTTCATTTATATCAAAACTGTGTTTTCAAATAGCTCCTAATTTTAATATTTAACGTTGAAAAATCAGCAAAATTAATAATAAATTTTGCTGATCTTTTAAATTTAAGAAAATCAATTTTAAATGCGATTATTTAATTGTTATTAAATGTTATATTTGGCTTTTATCGATAACATTTCATATTATCTGATAAAAGCCATTATCCTAATTTAAAATTATAATTTTTATTTAAAATGATTTGTACATTAGTCTTTAAATTTCAATTTATGTTAATTTCCCCTATATGTTATTAATGATAACTTATATTTAAATATACGCTGAATAAATTAAAATATTTAAAAGTTTAAATCAAGATGAAGCTAACACATTTATGGATTTAGACTAAGGTAATAACTTGTACAGGCATACCTCGACTTACGTCGTTTCGAGTTACGTCGTTCCCGATTATACGTCGTTTGTCAAAAAAGTATACGGAAAAATAAAAATCAAGTTTAAGTCATTTTATTCGACTTTACGTCTGCCCGCCACAAATATTGAAGTCGTAATATCACTAGAAAAACGTTTAAAGCACATAAAATCATATTAAAATATATACTAGTATGTTCTGTATTTACAGTACATGCATTCGTAAATTTAGATTACTTTTTTCTGTACTATATTAAAAACTAAAATTTATTTGTTTGTAAGCTTAAAATAGATTTTTATTAACCACATATTATTAAAAATGCATTAATAAATAAAATACAGAACCGGGAATGGTAATTTACGGTTTAGCCTAGTGATAAGTAGATTCGGAGACAAGTAAATTCGATTTACGTCGTTTTCCTGGAACCAATTACCGACGTAAGGCGAGGTATACCTGTATTTTCAAGCTAATAGAGAATTATTTTATTATAATTATATTCATTCATTAGTTATAACCACAGTAGCTGTAGGATCTGTAATTTTAAAAGTAGGCGTTTTATGGAATACAGACAATACTAATCATTGGCCGAGTGACGAAGACCATTCTATTTCTTTGGGGGCCCGAGTTCGAGTCAAATTCAGCTCAGAATTTTCGTTGGTAGACCGGTAGATACAGTCCCTCATTATTCGGCTGCCCACAATGGAAGTTGCTGAATTCGATCTGTCATTAAAAAGCTCTCATAATGTCTGCTGGGTAAAAAGAATTATCATTTAAAAAATGTTAGCTAATTGGTGTCTGTTTAAATTGTAAAATCGGGTACACACTTACCAGTACACCTAAACAAGGATAAAAAAAGAAAAACTGATAGTTCTGTCATCCTGGTCTAATTCAAGTCTTATATCTCTATATTTTTAAAGTACAAGGTAATTATATAGAAAAAATTATTACGTTACTTAATTAATATACTATAAATTGTGATAATTTCTTATTATCCATTACTCCACAATATTCCAAATACTGTACGTACACTGTAAGATATTATTTTACAAATCTCGTTAATGCAGAAATTATAAATAGGCTAAATGATGAGCATTCGGTAAATTTTGATACAGACTGACTATTGTTAGAGGCATAGAGATAAAATTTGATACGAAACAAATTCTTTCGAGTATGGCTGAAAAGTAAAAAGTTTCTTTGTAAATATATACGGTAGGATTCCATATTAATGTTTACCCGATTTTATGTTCATTTTTAAGCGTTCCACCCTCTGTTACTTCATAAAAACAATATAATTTAGAACAATTGCGATAGGCTGCAGCCTTAACCGTTTGGATATCCTGTCCTCTGTCCGAGCTGCTTTCCAATATTTTTTAAACTTGTAAACAAAAATGGTATAAATTATAATTTCATTTACTTTGGATTTAGTTTTTATGTTTTTAATTCCCGAAATTTAAAAAAATCAATCTGTGTAACAAAATTTATAAATTCTTTATTAAAATCACATCAAGATAGTCTGAAATATTATTTTAAAAATTCCTCATATATAATTATGAAGAAATACAAAATTAAAATACTATTTAATTGATAAATTTTTTTATCTATGCTATAAAACTTTTTAAAAAATTATAATAATACTGTTTATTAAGAAAAGTAATATAAATATCTTAAATACAAAGTAAAAAATGGACATTTATTACCCATCATTAGAGTCTATATAACTTTTTTTACTTTTCTATACGAATTTTCACTTTTTATTAGGCCAATTTTTATACAATTATTTAAAAGACCTTTACTTGTTAACAAATTTATATTTTCAAGTTTTGGTAAGATTTCAGATTTCAGACGTTTCTATGTAAACAAACACAGATGAATTATCTCGAAAATATAGATTTTCTCCATTAGACTTACATTGATTTCTAACTATAAAACAATAACTTCCATTCCATAGAATAAATATATATTTTTTCTTTATAAATTTCATGATCAATAACTTTTGAATGACTGTATAAATGTTTTCATTTTTAATATTTGTGTCTTTTGGCACTACTATAGGCTAATTGAAACCGAAACGGAAAAGCCTAGAAGAAAAGATTCCAGAATCTGACGCCTTAACTATCTCGGTCCTCCGACTGCCGAGGCACATCCTTTTTTTCAAGCCGGTCGGATGGCCAAGACGGTTAAAGTGTCAGCCTATCTCACTGGGTGATCCGTGATCGAATCCGGGCGATCACAATGGGCTTGATAAAAAGGCTCTCATATGGCCCACAAAACAGAAAGAGTTTTAAAAAAGTGTGTGTGTCTATTCCTCTGAGAGATCTTCACTTAAATTCAGATCCCTCAGAAATTTCTATGGCTGATCTAGTACAGATATATTGGAATTCGTCACTCACTATTTGGCCGACTATTATGTATGCACCTGGTTAAATCAGTGATGGCATAAGAAAACTCTCTTAATATGCAAAAGACAGGAAATGTTTTATATTTCCTGTCTTTTGGACAAAAGTAGAAACCTTCATTCCATCGTTTTTATTCGAATTTTCGACATTTGTTTACTCAACACCTAAAATCAGCAAATATGCAAAAGCTTAATTTTTTGGATAAAATATTCTTTTGAAATCTACTACGCAAATTACTTTTTAATTGTATTGTTTGCTGTATATAATGGCATTATATATTTTCTAAATTATATTTTACTAACTAGTAATGGGACTTATTTTCAGTAAAACGACTTATTTCAAATGCTTCATATTTAGTACGACAGTTTCGAACGTTGGAGTAACTGAATTTGTAGCTTACAAGTATACCGCACATACAAACTTTTGAACCATATCCTTGTTCTAATATTTTGCAGTGCGACTGACCATAAATACATTAATAGCCTATATTTTAGTGACTAGCACTGCTAATGTTAACAATGTAACAATGTTAACAAAAAAATAATTTATTTTTGTTAACATTGTAGTAGTGTTGCCACCTTTTGAAAATCGCTGACCCGGACGGAAGGTAAAGTTTGTTCTGTGGCTACGTGCCATAATTGTATAGTTATAGTTTATTTTTTATATCATATATATTTTCCTTTGTCTTCATTTCTACTGTCTCTCTTTCTGGAAGTTTCTCCCTACTTTTGTTTAACGGCGTAACAGCAGGTGACCCCTTTAGTAACAAGGGGACAAGGTCGCACACCTTTTGTAACAAGGTCGCACACCTTTTGTAACAAGGTCGCACACCTTTTGTAACAAGGTCGCACACCTTGCTACCCTCAGGGTAGCAAGGTGTGCGACCCTCAGGGCATAACGGGGTCCATGAGGTCATTCTTGGGTGTAGTACGAGAGAGGAAAGGACACGTGAGAAAGGCTCTCGAAGTTTTTTTTTGGAACTGAGTGGAGACGAGACGGACTTTTCGAGAAGAAAAGGAAACGAGGATAACGAAAACTGAGAAGGGTGTTTTCGTTCGTACTAGAGTGTAAAGCGAAATCGAAATTCCTTAGGAAAGTAATTTTCATTGGCCGTGGATCGAGAGGCTCACTCAACTTATGAAAATTCACCGTGAAAAACGCCGAATTTATTGGGTACCCGACTTTTTCTTTCTTCTCATCTTTACATTTCAACTTCTCTCTTGTCTTAGATCTATTTTTCGTTTTTAGTAAGTAATAATTAGTCTTAAGATATAATTGTATATGCTATAAGTATAATAGTCATTCAACGAAGGAAGAATTGTCGCGTTATATAATTGATTCGTTGAATTTTTGTTACTAAAATTAAGTAATAAGTTAAGGGATAGAGCTTGTAGCTGGCATCCGATCTATATTCCTGTATTTTGTACGCGAATTAAAGACTCTCATATCGTAAAAGTTGTGTTTCTTTGTCCACGGTATTCGCGATCCTCACATCGGCAACCTTACACTGGTATGCCACTATATCATCATCATCATCATCGTCACAGAGGAGTGGTATAGCTCTCAGCTTTTCACTCCGGAAGAAACAGGAAGGAAGAGTCGGTCTTATAGAAGACGACCAATCCGAGGAAGACAGAAGAGAGGTCACTAAGTAACCAAAGCCGGTCTTATAAGAGACGACCCCCGCGAGAAAGGGAGACAGAATGCCTTCCGGGAGGACTTGGAGGGAAAGCTGGCCCCTATTCAGGCGTCATTGGCTATGCCACTATATTTCAGCATTTCAGCTGGTAAAACTCATCCTCAGTTGACGTTACATTTTCTATTTACAAATTTTAATAATTAAAAATTAAAATTAGAAACCAAAACCCTAAATAAACAAAAATTGCCCGTTAATTTGTATAAAATTATAATGA
>NW_019385557.1:118460-177151 GCF_000671375.1 Centruroides sculpturatus | reverse complement strand
GTACGAGAGAGGAAAGGACACGTGAGAAAGGCTCTCGAAGTTTTTTTTTGGAACTGAGTGGAGACGAGACGGACTTTTCGAGAAGAAAAGGAAACGAGGATAACGAAAACTGAGAAGGGTGTTTTCGTTCGTACTAGAATGTAAAGCGAAATCGAAATTCCTTTGGAAAGTAATTTTCATTGCCCGTGGATTGAGAGGCTCACTCAACTTATGAAAATTCACTGTGAAAAACGCCGAATTTATTGGGTACCCGACTTTTTCTTTCTTCTCATCTTTACATTTCAACTTCTCTCTTGTCTTAGATCTATTTTTCGTTTTTAGTAAGTAATAATTAGTCTTAAGATATAATTGTACATGCTATAAGTATAATAGTCATTCAACGAAGGAAGAATTGTCGCGTTATATAATTGATTCGTTAAATTTTTGTTACTAAAATTAAGTAATAAGTTAAGGGATAGAGCTTGTAGCTGGCATCCGATCTATATTCCTGTATTTTGTACGCGAATTAAAGACTCTCATATCGTAAAAGTTGTGTTTTTTTGTCCACGGTATTCGCGATCTTCACAGTTCGAACAGAAGTACCTGACGTATGCGCAATGTCATTTTACAATGCAAAGAATAACATGCATGCCGGTTCTAAATCAGTTACAGTTAGGGACTAGGGAGACTTGGGTATGAGTAACGTAAGTAACGTAAATTAAGAAAGAATGGGTACATATAACTTAGCTCTATTTGACATGTGTAGGTTCGTACAAGCAAAAAAAAAAAAGGATCAACACAGGGGTTGTACATCATACGTCGGCGTAAACATAGCAGAATTGCAGATGAGTTTCAGTGAATGAGAGTTCTTTCGCTGTTAAAGTAGTGTAAATTTGTAAAAGTATTTGCAAGAACTTTGAAATTCCGGGACAAAATTAATAGTTCACCCGGACAGTAAGTCAATTACCGGACTGTCCGGGTGAAAACCGGACGGGTGGTAACACTACATTGTAGGAACAAGATATTGAACTGATTATGATTAAGCTCTTTAGAGATGGATTCTTTAATTAAACAAATATATGAAAAATTTTTAATCCGCCTTTGCAGGCACTAAGAAGTCTTTTACAAGTCTATCGTGGTTCGGCTATACCTAGAATACGAATAGAACGGCTAGGTGGTGATAACGAAACATGATACAGTATATCCTTGTCAAGCCATCCAAGAAAATTTCTTGGGTTCCGATTCAGACTCGTCAAAACAAACAGGTGTACTGTATTATATACTTTTTAATATTTAACTATTCTAATTTTTCGGGCACTACGGTGATCTTTTGTATAACCATCGTGATAGCATATCACCTTATTATGGTTCGAGCCCACGATAAGAGGACTAGATGATGAAGTTTCGACATATCCGGGCCAACTATCATGAAATTTGCCACTGAACAATCTGGACTCAAACCCAAATCTGCTAGACTGGCAGGTTGGTGTCTTTATAGTCTCAGCCATCGACTGTTTCTATGTTATGTACAACGGGATGCAAACAAGTAAAGATTAAACGACTCTCTTACAAAGGAATGTACGAATCAGGTTCAACCAAGAAGAATCGTTAATTTTGAAAATCTCATTCATTATTACTAATTCAAGCAGAGTAGCTCATCTAAAACGACATTTAATATAATACCCGTGCTATAACAGGTTCTTTTGTGTATAATTCCTTCCCGCCTATTGAAAGTTCTTAAATCCATTTGCGGTTAAACAAATGTTAATAAATTGATTATTCTTATTCTAGAATAATTTGTATAAATTAAAATAGTTTAGAAAATTTATAAACAAAAATTATTTTTACCGGGCATGTTATATATTCATATAATTAAATATTTCTTTTAAATTCATTGTCGACATTAAATTATTAAGCGGAGCTCTTCGTAAGTCAGAACATGTTTTGTCTTTGATCGAAGTTTAACACGTACGATGTCACGACGAAAACAATTTATGAAAACACGCACACGGGTGTGTTTTAATCGGCTGCTGAGGTTGGTAAGCTGCTGGCCACACATGTGGGTGTTTAAACGTTTCTTGACGTTTTCGTCGAGTATGACGTTGGACGCATACATCCTCCCTCGAATCTGCGAGTTTTAAACTACAGACAGAACGTTAGAAGCATCACCACATTTGTGTTTTCGTATCAATCCGAAACAGTAAAACTTATGCTATGGAGCTGTTTTGTTTTCTCAGAAAATACCTAGTTTATACTCAAAATTACCGTACGTTTTTAAACTATACAAAATATTAAATACTGTACAATAAATTTGCAAACGTTTGATAAATATTAAGATACGTAGCACATTACTGAAAATTTGAATATTTAGCAATAATTGCTATTTTCATACATTGTTCTGCCAACTTGCATACAAAGTATACAGAAAAATGTTTACAGTTCGTGCACACGTTGTACTGTTGCATTTTTCACGTGTTATTCAGGGACTTTCCATAAATTGTCGCATTTATCTTGAAATTTTTACTCTCCCTTCCAGTTTCGTAACCCCCCTCTTCGGACGTCAACAAAACTCAACCCCCCTTAAAACCTTTATCACTTTATGAACGATAGAAATTTTGGAATAAATATAATAAAATGCATAAATTGAATTTTTCATTAGACTGAATAAACGTAAAGTTTTATTATTATATGTAGGAGGATACAAAATTTTCATACGACGAATGCTTTCTACCGTCGAGGTATTGTAAAAATTATATACTTTACATATTATCCATGAAAAACTAAAGGAAGTGACATAAACGGAACGTTTGAAAAGTATCCGCCTACGAAGGTACGGCAGTGATTATATATTTTTGATATTTCCTTTAAAATAACAAGTCAGACCGAACGTTCGGGTTTGTTGCTAGATGGCATGAACGGATCTTGACGTCATCAAGCGGAGGAAAAATGTCGGAGAGTGAGTTGAATGTTGATAGCATTATTTCGAGATTGTTGGAAGGTAAGATTATTTTTCGTTAAATGCACGATTTGTATAAATAATAGAGCTGATTTTAAATGCTTTAATAGCAGCGAAAGTATGGAAATTTAATAATGCAGTTAATGTGTAAATCGTATGTTGTTACATTAGGCTTAAGTGTTGACTCGTGACAGTTTATGTATCTCGGTTTATAAAAGTCGATATTTGGATTGGTTTACGTGTAAAATGTATTGCAAAATAACTCGTATTCGTCAGTTTACATGATTTTGAAATGGCGCCGAAGGATTTAAGAACTTTTAATAGGCAGCTGTACACAAAGGAACCTATTATAGCACGGGAATTTATTGCAATTCTTCTCCAATGAAAAATATGTATCTTTTCACTTAAAGTTACTCTCCACGTTTTTAATTCTATTGAAAGTATTAAACCACCAGATTTATTCAGTTATAAGTTTATTCTAATTGTAAATTACAATCAATTGTTTCATTTTTTAAGAAATGAAGATACATGATATCTTAATTAAAAGGAAATTTGATACTTATGAAAGAATATGTAATTATTTGTTTATAATTACTCTACAGAAATTGTTATGAAGTTTTTCAATCAAACATTTCTGATCTTTTTAGTATAAGTTTCCTTGAAACAGAAAGAAACAAGAAATGATAGTGAATGAAGTGATTATTTTTTATATTGTTTTACTATAATATGTATCGTTATCATATGTATTTGTGTTTACGTTGGCTGCGTTCGGCAGACTTGACAGTTCCTGAGCTGTTGAGTATTTTTCTGCCGAACGTCCTGTATGGTAGTGCTCTTTCGGAATGTGTTTGGTGCTTTGACATCACGTTTGGTAGCATCTTTTGTTTATGCTACCTATTGCTACTCAAAACTGACCAGTGAGGCTTTTTGTTCCAATGCATACATCCCTCGTCATTCGGCTGATTCGGATTGCTACGTAACGGCTACTAATTTGCTCGGTTACGACTGTTGAGTCTGTTTAAATTAATTGTTCTTTTTTTAAATCCAAAATAGAAGTTTAAAATGAACAACTACAAAAATTGAAATTTGAAAAATAACACAAAATCCAATATTAGTTTTTCACTTAGAAACCTTACATTTTAATAAAAATCACATGGGAAACTCTATCAATACAATATTGTATTGAAAGATGAAAAAGTGTTTGATAAGTACAATTTGTCTTGTGAAATTCAAACTAAATAATAGTTTATTCTGTATGCCTCATTTAAATTATTCAAATTTTTCAACACCTAGGTTCTCTATAATTCCTTAACATATGAATTTTTATTTAAAAAACTTTATTCTGTATTATGCAAGAACAGTTCTTTACTCTAGTACATATTTAGCAGAATATATTTAGGTCAAAGTAATTATTTTTTTTTAATTAAAAGTGTCTCCCAAAATTATCTTCATATATTTTAAAAATAACATTTATATATTTTTTCCCTCTTCATTTTCTTCTCATTGTATAATTCAATATTTTTATCATTTTCCATAAGAATCTTAATTTTGGTCATATTGGAATGTAAAAATTAGAAAATTTTAGTTACATTTTTATGGAAATGAAATGTGTTAGAAATTGATTATTTACAAGAACATTAGATAGTATATTGCTTTCCCTATTTAATGAAGAAAGTTACATAATTATATAAAATGACTTCATTATAATTAAACTCTGTATATTATTTACTAATTCTACAGAAGTTTGAACATTTAAGTTAACTTATTTATTTAGAAGTACAGGTATACCTCGACTTATGTCATTTCAAGTTACATCGTTCCTGATTATACATTATTTGTCAAAAAAAGTATATGGAAAAATAAAAATCAAATTTAAGTCATGTTATTCAACTTTACGTCTGTCCGCCACAAATATTGAAGTTGTAATATCACTAGAAAAGCATTTAAAGCACATAAAATCATATTAATTAAAATATATACTGTACATTTACAAGTATGTACTGTACTGTATTTACAGTACCTGCATTCGTAAATTTAGATTACTTTTTTCTGTACTATATTAAAAACTAAAATTTATTTGTTTGTTAGCTTAAAATAGATCCTTATTAACCATATATTATTAAAAATGCATTAATAAATAAAATACAGAACCGGGAAATGATAATTTATGGTTTAGCCTAGTGACAAGTAGATTCGGAGACAGGTAAATTCGACTTACGTCACCTCTCCTGGAACCAATTACCGACGTAAGGCGAGGTATACCTGTATTTATAGTTTTTCATTTATATAAAGTACTATCAATCATCAAAAAACTGTCATTTTCTTTGCTTATTCATATTTTAATCTGTTGTTGTTAAATGCTGCATTAGAAGCATACAGAAAGATGTTGGGTTAGATTTATATTAAATTTTGTTTCAAGTAAAATTACACTTTCTGTAAGAATTACTGAGATTTCCTATGATGTCTTCTAATGATATAAAATAGTTCTGTTTATTTTGGGTTGAAGATCTATTATGCAAAATTATGAAGAATGTATTATATTATTAAATATATCAATTATAGATTTACAGTGCTAACTTGAAACTTGTCCAATATTTTCTGTCCTGCTTTTGGAATGCTTGTCAATAGAGAAAAATTCTAGCACTTTTATATAAACTATTTATAAACAACTTTAATATTTATTTACTGTATTTGGTATATTATTTTTATTTTTTCTCCTTGAACATTTTTGACTGCTTGCTTTACTACCTCTTGAAGCAGTTGTCTCATTCATCAAGGTGGCTCTATAGATTTATAATATGATACTTATGGTTTAATGTGAATTTTATATTGAAGTACACTGAGATAATGGGGAATTTGATTGTATCTTAAATAGATTAGTAAAGAATTTACATTAGATGTCAATATTTTTAAGTTAGTTGAAATATTTGAAACAAAATCAAGTATCTTTGTCATTGAAATAACATGATCTAGTATCTATAAACCAGCTATCCTGGAGTTTAATTTAAAGAGCTGATATTTATTTTTTCTTTATTAATGACATTGAGCATTGAGTAAAATAGAATGTACTGCAATAAAACATAGCTTTTCGTAAAAATGTGTAATTAATTAAATTTATTTACTGATATAACTTGGCTTTTTGGTTTTTTCATATGCTATTTAAAAAACAAATATCAGTAGTACAGGCAAAAGTATAATTGATATGAAACTAGTGCCAAAGGATTTGTACTGTATATTGCTGACGTAAGTAAATAAAATTTTGCTGGTACAAATAATCATATTCTTAGAAATGATTCAAATTTAATTATTTAAAATGTACATCTATTTAATTAAGCTAATAAAAAAAATGATGAATATTGAATTATGCATCTAAAATTATATTTTACAACACTATTGTTATGATGTATACATTAAAAAATAATTTAGAAATTCTTTAGAATAAAATTAGATTGAAATTCTTCATTAAATTATAATTTTAGAGCAAATATATAGTCATAGTTAATTATCAACAAACATGAATTTAGCAATGTGTGGGTGTGTTCAGTGAGTAGGATTCAGCTGGTTTGCACTGGTTCAACAGAACCATTTTTTAAAATATTTTTAGTTTGGTGAACTGGTTGTTAAAATTGCACCTGTAATATTTATTTATGCAATTTATTGCAAAAATCTGCATTTACATCAGACTGCCAACTTTTTAACAACTCAATACAGAGTGGAATGATCAAAAAAGAAATACTCTGCAATAGAAGAATAAATGTAAGTGAGAAGTCATCACTGCTTGATTAATCTGTGACCACCTATCACAATTAAGCATCTGACATTTTCTGTTCAACTTGTGGGTACAAGTGATAAGTTGTGGGCACAGATGTCTGTTTCTGGATCCAGGAATTATAGGATAATGTTTCCAGGACAGTTTTGCATATCAATATCAATTTCTATTATTAGATAGTTCTGGATAATGATTAATCACACAGTCAATGATCTTAAGATAAAAGCAAAGCAAATTGAAAAAGATGTCAATCAAGAGGCAGTACAGAAATACCTTGATTTGTAGTTTTATTGTTGCTTTTTGTCAGGACATCCAAAATTTATATGTAATTTTATAACCTCTTTGTTATATAAGAAATACAGTATTTTTAACCAATTATCATATAATATCGATTTGTTCTCATTTGGATACTTTCAGCTCACAATGAAATGGCTAGACCTCATTGCATCCAATGTTTATTTTTTAACTTTTAAGATGTTATAAAGTAATACCCCAAACTTACGCGATAGGTGTGACCGAGTGGTAACCGCGTAAGTCAAATTCACGTAAGTCGGGGTATAATTTCGCATATAAATACATACAAATAATTTTTTATTGTGACCAGAGACTAAAGAAAACAATAATTTAGAAAAAAATGTCTAATAAAATCTTAGATAATACATATGTATAACAAATTATATTATTGTACAATTTTTCACATTTACTTGATTATTACACCATAATTTTAACATTGTTTCCATCTCAGCGATAATACCATGATGTTTACAAATGATGCTTGAATCTAAACATTGAGCATTTTTCACAGCTTTGAGAATTTTTTCTTTACCTCTTATAATTGTTCTGACCGTCGATTACGGCAGATCAAACTTCTTTGCCAATTCACAAATTTTCATTTTTGTATCAAAGTCTCTAATAATGTTAACTTTACATTCCAAAGATAAAGTTTTTTTTTTGTTTGATGCAGAAGAATCAGTTCTACTTCGTTTGGATGACATAGTAGAGTCTCTCAAGTCGCCGTAGATATAACACAGAAATAAATAACACAAAATAAATTGTAGCTATGTGTCGATTCCGCACGACATGTCCGAACATGTAGGCTGAACAATAGTGCGAGGGAGTGAGTAATCAAGAATTGAGTGGCACTCAAACAAAAGACAAATCGACGAGGTTTGAAAATCGCGTAAGTCAGGGTAGCGTAAGTTGAGGTATTACTGTATTGTGATTTTCAGTTAATTTTTACTACTGTTGTTGCTATTTTGTATATATTTTTAATGTGCAAGATGCATTTACGTGAAAAAATACTGTAAAGCAATATTTATAAATAAATATTTTTTTATATTTAAAATGGTCACTAGTGTAGCAAATTAGTTGGTAAATTATTTGAATCCCTCCATATTTAAATATATTTAAATACAGTGCTATTCAAAATGATTGTGTTTTCAAGTCACCATAAATACAGGCCTTAAAGATACAATTTATTGTATGTAAAAAAATAGAAAATAAAAAGTGGATTTTTATTTTCTATTTTTGATAAAGACTATGCATTTCAGGCTATATGCCCCTCTTCAGTCCTTATTATTAGTGTTGCAATGAATAGTATATTCGGCCAAACTATTCGGCTTGATTAACACACATATGAAAATTGGCGCACAAACTGCATTATGGCAAGGACCCTGCTCTCTATTGGCACGCTGTCACTACGCTTTGCCAATTGCATTAATTCTTGACAGTTGTAGCGGACAGACATAGGTGTCATGGCAGTATGTGATAAATGATGATATCAAATGTGGATAACAATGAAATGACATACACGTGTAAATAACAGAAAAAGAACAGAGAAGGACTGCGAAGTAAAAATTTGAAAATAAATATAAAATTGAGTTGATAACATAATCAAACAAGTCTAGGCAGCTTATTGGCACAAAGTTTGCGGCCGTCAATTCCAAACAGTTGTTGTCAGAGACTTCAGAAAGCTAAATGCTTGTAATAAAAGTCACTTATCGTGCACAGGCGAAAGCATGGGGCCGTTCGGGCTAACAAGCTGTCTCAAATCTGTGAAATCATAACTGTGACTTATACCAACATCCTGTCTGTCTCTTTTCTCCATTATCACCGGGCTATGAGTCACGTAATTGTAAAATGGGAAATCTATGACGAAAAAGTGACGAATTGAAAGTATCGTGAGCGCGTATTATGATGTATGCATAGGCATACATGGACTAGAGCAATAGAGGAAAGAGAAAGGAAAGAGCAAAGATGAGTTCTTAAAAAGGATAGGTAGGGTCAGATTCTCAAATGTGCGACAATTCTCGAACGAATAGGTGTGTACTATGCTGATATTTGTAATTATAAATTGTGAATACATGTGACTAATATTATTTTCTTTTTATTTTGTACATGTTATAAGTTATAAATAAATATAAACAAACAACACTAACCTGATAACATTAAATCTAAATATCAAAATGATTAATTTACTGTGTTTTTGTTATTTCTTACTCCTGTTTTTATGTATTCAGTATTCGGCCGAATACCGAATAGTAACCGAATATTTGTTACATCACTACTTATTATGTATAATGGTAAAGCTGTATAAGAAATTACAAAGTACATTTAATAGTTATTTATATTTAACCTGTGTACAACTCATAAAAAAATACAAAAATTACCTAAAAATATAATTAATGGTGACTACTGGAATAATTAATTGTTAAAAAGTGGGGTAAAACAAGTAAAATTGAAATGAAGTAAAATATAAATAAACAAATATAGTAAAATAATTAAATATTGATAAAAAAAAAATAATAAGAGTAAGAGGATATACCTGTAAAATAAAAATTTTTGTTAAAATGTAGACCAATAAAAGGAGTAAAAAGATAAAAACTTTAAAACCAATAAAAGACAAGGTGTAAAGAGCTTCACTACATTTATCAGGAAGTCACAATTTATTTTTTTATTTTGTAAGACATCTCCAGGAGATTTTTTTTAAAATATATTACAAATGTTCAATATGTGCAGCTTTTATAACTTTATATATGATAGTCAGTTTGTCTCACACTTGCAGAAGTATTTCTATGTTGATAGTTTCAATAGTGGCTGATGTGCATGTGCAGTTCCACAATACTTGTGGGAAGAGGAGGGATATACACTTGATCTTTTAGATACCCCAAGAAAGTAATTGCAGGTAATTAAATCAGGGGATTGAGGAGGCCAGGCCAGTATACAAGAAATTTTATCACTACCATTAGTGCCATTTTACAAAACTTGTTGTCTGGCTAATGCATAACTATGTAAATGAGAGAAGTATGAATAAAACTGACTTTTCTTATCTATCAATACTGTCAGTGACATATGTGTAAAAAAAGTAATGAAACCCTTATCATTTTGAATAGTCCTGTATTGTCAAAAAATAGGCTAAATTAAAATTTAATTAATAAATAAAATGTATTTATTGTGTATTTATAAATTTTATTATTAAATTAAGAATAAAAATATTTTCTTATTTTGTAAAAAGTCAAAATTTATTTTTGGATTAAATGATTTTTTAGAGCTGCTCTTTTCCATCTTCAGAGCCAAATACAAAAATATTAGGATTTAATAAAATTACATAGAACATTAAAAGATAATGAAGAACAATGAATATTTTAAACAGTAATTGAAAATGTTATGGAGTTGAATCAATCTAAAGAATGTTTTTTTCTTGTTTATAATATGTTTTATTTCAAAATTACACAAATTGGTATTTCATATTTGCTATTTTACTTCTTTGGCTGTTATAGAATATAACATAGGGAAAATATGGTGATCAATTAAAACTTGACTTCCTGGTTTTTTTCCTCACTGTTTTTGACACCCAGTCTAAAAACATAAAAAAATTAAATTTTGTGTGTGCAGGTGTCGGTATCTATTTTGCTTTATATCTCAAGACTGTACCGAAATTTTTGAAAGTTAGCAATATTATTTCTGTATATGGGGCAATGATGCTATATGTGTTATTGATATTTACATTTAAAAAAAAAAAATATCTGCCCTCAAGATTAAGCTTTTGTCTTTTCATAATAGTTAATATAAAAATGATTTTTTTTAATAAAATCTTAACAGATGATACTACAGGCAATTTTAATTTTATGCTAATGTGTCTGGCATTTTTTTAAACTTAAATATTTTTTTAAATAGAGAAATTTCTCATAATTCAACAAAATTACTATTCTTGTTTAAATTTTACATGTAGTATAATTAAATTATCAGATTTATTTTCTGATCTCCTTAACCTCCTGTTCAAGTGCTGGAAAAGTTGAGCTAGAGCTCTTCCTTTCAGTTGTTATCAAAAAATCCATAAAACAAAACCAATAATAATTGTCATAATATTTTGGAATTTGTTTCTTTGTACTTTTGTTAACATGAAACAATTAATAGAATAATTATTAAAAAGAAAAAATTTTTTAAAAATTAGAATAAAATGTCATGTATTAGATTTTTTTAAATTTAGAAAAATATCAGATCACATTGAAGCTTTTTTTTAAATCCTAGTAAACATTTTTATTTGGCACTTTTGGACACAAACTTTTAGTGACTGTTCAAAACAGAATTTGCTTTTTTGTGAGAGTTCAAAGAACTTTTCAACATACAATGAATGTCAGAGTTAACAATATTATAGTGTTTATATTAACAGAGTTTAAAACAGATTTATTTTCTTTAGTTTCAGCATCAGGACTATGTATTTCTGATCTGGGATTATCATTTATTAAAGTAGTTTCATCAACCAATAACTTTCTGTTCACAGCCATTTTATAAAATATCAAAATGTTAAATAACATGTGCTACTTAATGGTGGAAATGATCTTTTTTTTACTAAATATACTTCCTACAGTGAACACAGATGAGTCTAATCTGTGGTTCCCAACATGGGGCGTGTACCTCACGGGGGCAATTTGAGAATGAGTTATAAACGGTGAATTTGAAAGCCCACTAATTGTTCTTATATCTTATTATTTATAAATTAAGCTGAGAATGTTTTTTTAAATTTTCCTATTTCTTCACCATCATCATCTGTGTCTTTTCTGTTTAGAATGTTTTAGAATGTTACTTTACTGTGTTAGATACCTTTATTTCATTGTAAAGAAATTAAAATGATAAAAGTATTACAGAAAAATCTTTCATTAAAATTATTTTATATTTATGCATTTCAGTTCTATATTATAGATTTTGAAACTGTTTTGCTGTTTCAATTTTTTAATATCAGTTCATATTATTACTTTTTAAACAATTTCTTAGTTATTTCTTCATCAGTACTCTAGCTGTCCTTTGGCTCTTTTATTTTTCTCTTTCAGAAATGCCATGTTCTTTGGAAGTTTGTTTAAACCAAGTTAATGGCCTTTTAGGCTTTCTCTATGTACATAGGAGTTCTCTTTTTGAATAATAATTATATGTAACGGGGCATCGGGATTTTAGGTGGGACATGGCCAAAAACAGGTTGGGAACCACTGGTCCAAGCTATCCAGCTCCATAGAATAACATGAAAAACTGTGAATACATGAGACTTGTTCTTCATTTTGTAGAGAAAAACTGGCTTGATGAACAAGATTTTTTAAAGTATTAAACCTGATATTACAAAATCCTTTTTACATGGAAAAATCATAGAATCTCAGTACTTTAAAAAATTTATGGCATTTTCTACAATTAAGTTTTCTGTTTATATGCTTTCTTAGTGAAGTTTTTAATTTTTGATTGTTTTAAATATAACTTGATTGATTGATTAATTTAATTTGTTTAAAAACAGGAATAGTTAGAAATAATTGGAATAATTTTAAAAGCTTTTTTTTTTTTAAGAGAATCTATACTGTAATTTTCCACATCAGTCATATTATGAAATTATTTCACTTTGGAAAATTTCACATACTTAGATAAATTACTTTTGTATTTTTGTTTTTAAGTAACATTTCTTTGGTAAATGATTTTTTTTTTACAAATGAATTCAAAAGAAATGTTATTTTATACTAAATTTTTATAAATTTGATATAGCATTTTATTTTGAATTCATTTAACCAGTGATTGATTACAAGTGCTGTAATATCACTTTACATAAAATTTGTAAAAATTTGATATTGTGATTTGAATCTCTCCTTTTTTCAAATTAAAAATGAATAAATGTAAATACAAATACAGTTGTCCCTTGATAATCCGACAGGTATGGGACCAAAGGTGTGTCAGATTACCAAAAGTGTCCGGATTACCGAAAATAATTACATATTTCGCATTGTTTTGCTAGCAGTAACTTACAATATTCTCTACTCCAACTGTTCGAACAGAACTGCTCACATAAAACACACAAAATGTGTGTCATCGAGTAAGAATTGGATGGGGAGATTCACATCGCGACATGCTTCTGTGCAAGCAGACACGTAACGGGGACGGGTACCTTGATGGGAGGTGCGTCGGACTACTGAGCATGTTGGATTAAAAAACGTCGGACTATAGAGGGACAACTGTATTTTATTTCAGTAACAAAGGAGTTGCTTAGATATGAAAGTAAATAATTATTCTAAAACAAGTTTAAAATATGAAAATCATAATTTTTATCATCATCAGAAATTTTTCAAAATTATTGGCAAGCATCAAATCTGACAGAGGGCGCTGTTTTTGAGCCAAGATGGCTGCCGAAACAGGTAAGGAGCCGACCATGTGTTTGTCCAGTGCCTGAGCCGATTCAGTTTCTATCGGTGACGACTACTGCGAAGACCAAATGGAGAACAAATCATTGAATTTATGTCAAATTCTAGACTATATCGGCAACAGGAAACATTGTCTTGTAGAAGGTGAAGCCGTTTTGGATGCTGGACATATCGTATTTTGTGGATTAAACTCTAACAACAACACCGAAATTCATGTTGTTGTTTTAGTGTTGCAATCTCAGATATTGGCATTTTAATACATCTCAATTACAGGAAGAATGCACGTGCAAAGCGGAGCTGTCTGGTTTTTGTAAACATGTGATAGCATGTTTATTACACGTTAACAGGTGAGAAGTATTTAAATATTTTAAGCAGTATACACCATGTTCCAATATAAAAATAAAGTTTTATTTATCATAATAGTTAAAATTAGTGCCAATCTGAAGGCTGCCCTGCTGAGTCATTCAGCACTTAATACAACATAGGCCAGTCAAAAGTTTGTAACACATTATGCTTTGTGTATGTGTGTACGTCTCATATCCAAAATGGCTTCACCTTCTACAAGACAATGTTTCTTGTCGCCGATATAGTCTAGAATTTGACATGAATTCAATGATTTGTTCTCCATTTGGTCTTCGCAGTAGTCGTCACCGATAGAAACTGAATCGGCTCAGGCACTGAACAAACATGTGGTCGGTTCCTTACCTGTTTCGGCATCCATCTTGGCTCAAAAACAGCACCCTCTGTCGGATTTGGCGCTTGCCAATAAGATTATCATCAGTTGTATAATTAAGATGGAATAAAGAAAAGTTTTATCATACAAGCTTGTATATTAATGATTATATTCAATGTCTGTTTTTATGATGTGCAAAAGACACCAAATTCATCACAATTATAGAAATTTCAAATTGAAATCAAAAATTTTAATTATATATATGAAGATCTTAAAATTAAAACGTATAATGTGACAATAGTATTGTTTTCAATATTAAAGCATTTAAAGCCTGTTACCTGTAATTTGAACAAATTTTGCTATTGAAATTAATGACATTTCAATACATTCTATCATTCATTTAGAAGCTTTACTGGCAGTTCTCCTTATTTTTGATGAGACTATGTCTCATCTCTAAAATCTCTCTGCTGTCAACAACTGCACACCTTAGAGATATGGAGTAGTACATGTCAGGAGTTGCGATTTGACAGAGTATTTGGTGCCCAAATCATGTGCGTATAAAATAAACAAGACTTGTAGGTAGTTAGGGGACCGAGAACTGGATCAAAAGAAAATACGAAATACTGAGACTGTTTCTACAAACAGGTGTGAGTGTGAGATTTGTGCATGTGTTGCTTATGCTCTCCGAGACATAGTTGCGTCCCAAAAATGGCTTTGCCATTTTATTTGTTTTCATCTTACATACTGTCTTCTTTAGCTTGAAATAATGCATCTCTGCCATCTGCCATTTCATTATCACCATGTCTAGGAATTTTAGTTGATGATAATCTTACTTTTGGATAATCACAGTAGTTAATATACAAGATAAGCCTTGGTGGCCATGGGAGAAGTGGATGGCCACAAATACAGTAGAAGATCCAGTTGAAGGATTGAAAACATTAGTCATTATGGAACATCTCCAGTACCTCTGAGACCATCAAAGAGTCCAGAACTTACATGATGCTAAACCAGTGTTTCTTAATGGGGACGATATCCCCATGTGGATGTTTTTCCATATTGAGGGGGCTATTAGTAACAATTTATATTTTGGGGGTCAAAAAACAATTTTCTGGGCAATATAGTAAAACATTATACTAAGAATAATTAGATATTTTATTCATTATATCGTACAATAATTAAACAAATAACATTATACTAGTCACTAGTCTATTCAATGCAGTATGAATTTGGCATTAGCCTTGGCTTTCAGCATCGGAATTTTGAAGTGAAGGGGGCAATACTACGTAACAGTTTTATTGAAGGGGGCGATACTACGTTGNGTTATATCGTACAATAATTAAACAAATAACATTATACTAGTCACTAGTCTATTCAATGCAGTATGAATTTGGCATTAGCCTTGGCTTTCAGCATCGGAATTTTGAAGTGAAGGGGGCAATACTACGTAACAGTTTTATTGAAGGGGGCGATACTACGTTGGAGGGGGTGATGATTTGTTAGAGGTTGAGAAACACTGCACTAAACAATGTCATGTGGGGCTTCAGTCAACAGAAGAATTGAAGTGATAGAAACATTTTCTTATCTCATATCAGATTATCTCCACAAAACATTCCAGTGAACTTGGCACCACATCAGACTGTCACAATTGTAATGGAGTTCATATTAATGTTCCAAACAAGTAAAGTATATCAAATCCATTTTTATATGATGGATATGTTTCTGAAAAATATCTGTTAAAAAACCATGTAAAAAAAAAGATATTGTCCTTACAGAAAAATGGAAGATTTGTTCAAAACCCAGTAAAAATAATAAAAACTAATTAATATAATAGTGTGTGCTTAAATAAAATATTTTAATTTTAATTAGAGAAGGGACATTTGTAACTTATCAGCAAAATTTAATAAATTTTATATTTATATTATTCATACAAATTTATTTTAATTTTTTGACTTTTTCAATTAAACACCAAAATACTTTTAGCTTTTAGCATCAAACAGCATATGAAAGCTATCCTTTATTGAATGGATTGGATTGATGTGATAAGGCAACATAATACATGGGCAATCTACCAAGGAGGACCTCCTCTGAGGACTTTCTATGAGAAACTGGCCCCTATTTAGATGTTAGACATATTAATAAAACAGAAAACTTCATGCAACCAACTCATTGGTCAGTTGTAAAACCAGTGATGGGCCATGTATTGAAAGAAATAAAAAGAAACAATCATATAAACAAATCATCAAACTTAGAATTAAATTTTTTTCTGACTGTTTTAATCACAGCTTAAAGTGTGAATGAAAGACTGATTGTTACTATACATGCTCAAGTAAGTAATAAAATCAGCCAAATATTAAACTTGTTTGAGCATGTAACAGCTTAAAATGCAAATTCTAAGAATTTTTCTTTAAAAATAGCAGTTTTCTAGAAAAGGGAGTTATTTTTTCTTGGATTAAATATACTATTAATAAACAATTTTTTTAATTAACAAAAAAAATTGCATATTAAACTTTGAATTGTTAGGTATAATTTCTGATTTATTAAGATCTTAAATTTAACTATGAAAGTGTGATATATGGTTTGGAAATTTATTTATATTTTTACATACTTATTTCAGATTTTCACCATTCTCAGAAATATATACAACCCAATCCCAAAATGATAGATTAATTCTGAATGGTAAAGTGTAGGTCAGAGAATTTGTTAGATACTATGCTTGCAACAGAAGTTTTGCCAACGTTTGTTGTTTTTTCTGACTGATAGGATGATTCTGATTTCATATCAAGAATTATAGTAATTATTTTTGTGGCTATTTAAAAAAATAACATGAACATTGTCTCATAAAGATAAAATATTAGCAAAGCCATCTCAAAATGATTAATATGGTCATTCTGGTCATTTCTAAATTAATTTGCTTAAATCTACAATACTCCTTCATGTTGCAGCAGAGAATCAACTAATAGTAGCCATGATTATATATATCATACAGTATGTGATACCCACAATAGACATTTTTATAGTGAAGATGGCAAGGTCAAAGACCCTGACTACTGAGCTTAAGAAAATTATCATTTGTTGTGAAAAAAGCATGAGACAGAATATTATGTCAAAAGAGAATTCCATATATTTCAAGGGAATGTACTTAAAGTTGTTCAGAAAATAGTTGAAATGGATGCATGTTGGACCTATCAATGGGATAGGTTGTCCTTGTATCACAACAAGAAGGGTTCTGAATTCCATTACTAGAAAATGATGTTTTAGTACTGTTACAGATTACAGGCAACTTATGGAAGAGAAAAATATTTAAATTAGTAGTTTAATTGTTAATAAAAACAATTAAACTACTAATTAAAATATTTTTCTCTTACACTAATAAAGGACTCCAGAAACTTGGATACTGGTTTGCAATATATAAAAAATAGTGATTGGTACCCCCATAATTTTGGGATTCTGTCATTTTCAGTGATGAGGACTTGTTCTATATGAGTCAGTGAGCATGGTCATGTCGGAAGGAAAAAAAAAAAGTGTATGCCTAGCATACACTTTTCTCTTTTTTTTAAGCAGACAGTTAAACACCCAGCTGGTTGTATGATACAGGGTTACACGACTTCCAAAATATGGGAAATATCTTATTTCTGAACTGCAAGATTGATTCAACAGCATATTAGACCATTCTGGAAGCTACATTATTGCCTTCCATAGAGAATCTCTTTCAGGATGACACATTTATTTTTCAACACAATCATGCTCCTGCTTATAACTCCAGAAGCAACAAAACCCAGATATAAAACATGGGCATTAATCTTTCTTAGCCAGGTAACTCATCTAATGTAACACGAATTAGAAATAGTTTGAAAATGAGGAAAGCCATTTCCAGGAACAAAAGATGATCTAAAATTAGTAAATTGGGCTATAAGGGACAGTTTTTCCCTGAGAAAAGTCACACATTAGTGCATTCTATACCTGCTCATCAGGCAGTCATCAAAAGTAAAGGTCATCTGATGAAATACTAATTTTGTGTGTGTAAATAACCTTACAAGTACAATAATCTATTGCTTTGAGACAAAGTGATTGATATTCTAATATTATGAGACAGCAAAAAGTTGGGTTATTTTTTGTTACATATGAAAATTTGTCATCATCAAATGTTTGTTTACTCATTAATATCCTGTTACTTCGAACAAACAAAATCTAGTAACATTAACATTGCATGTATAATATTTAATGGTTAAGAATTTATTAATATTGTACATGCAATGTTAATATACACCTATCATTTTGAGATTGGGTTGTAATAGCAATAAATAAATAATTTCATTTCCTAATTTATTATATAGTAATCTTTTCATTGAAAAACATTTCATGAGGATATAATCCAGATTCTTTTATGCTTACAATTTGAAATTATGAAATTATTCTTTACTTATGTATAATTATTATAAAATATTAAAATATTTATTTTTTTTTTCAGTTCGTGGTTGTAGACCTGGTAAAACTGTACAGCTAACAGAAGCTGAAGTTAGAGGATTATGCTTGAAATCAAGAGAAATATTCCTTAGCCAACCAATTTTACTTGAATTAGAGGCACCGCTTAAAATATGTGGTAAATTAAAGTATCAAATATATATTATGTTCATTGAAAATATTAGTTTTCAAACTATTTTATCAAGAGACTTAAAAACCAAATAACTTCCTTCAAAATATTGTATTCCTTTATTTCTAAAACAAAGTTTTTTTTATTTAGAAAATGTAAGTTTTTTAAATTTTCTATATTATAAAAAGATATATTAGTCAAAGTTTAGATAAGTTTATAATTGTTTTTTTCATAATCATTGTTAGGAAAAAATTAGTGACAAAATCAATAAATTCTTTTCATTTAACAGATATATTTGCTAAATGAAAAGAATAAAATAAAAAGTTATTATAAATTATTATATTTTAATAAATAATACGTTTTGTGTGTGCATGTGACAGTAAAACATGCCATTATGATATGGCTCAGTGACCATTGTGATATAGCTCAGTAGTTACATAACAAGGTGAAAATAATTTTTGTACAGATTTACTTGTATTAAAGTGGAATTAGTGTAAACAGATTTATGATCATTTTAAGCACTTTTAAATAAAAGTGAAATCAATCAAAATATTTTTTACTAAATTTTATGTCTTCAGCCATTTCAGGGGAGGCCATATTGCTCCTTTGGATCACATTTTAAATAGGGTCACAGACTGAAAACCACAATAAGAGAGACCCAATGTTTATAGGGTGTGTGATGATGATAGTTTTTTTATTTAGGACAACTGCCTCACCTTGGTATGCAACAGCAATACATGGAACACTCCTTTATTTTTTCACACAGTTGCTAGAAAAGTTCATTCTTAGCATCTCTTTCAATTATCATAACATTTAACTTCTCAATAGTTTTGAACAGAACTTTCATTGATTTTGATGTATAACTTGTTTTGGCTGAAACCTTAATACTTTCACAGAGTGATTACTTCAATAAGGTGTTTTGAACAACTGGAACATATTGTTGATAGGAGAGAAGTACAGAAGAAATCAATCAGTCAAATTTGGCTTTTTCATGGGTGCCATGGAATTTGAGAAAAACCTTAGGGAAACTATGGCCAAAAAAGTTAGAGAATGGCTGTCTTAAACAAATTGCAAGTATAAGAAAAACAAATAATAGAATTAAGTAATAGCTGTATTTTAAATGGTCCAATAATTGCATGGCAATTCTATGAAACAGATGCTAGAGTTATCCAAACTTCCTTTTATTTAAGCCTTCTTATGGCATCCTTGAGATCCAAATTCCAGACAAAATGCATTTTGGGTTTGATGAGGTATTATTGAGATGTTTGACAAAATCATGACAATGAGATGACACTTAGACGGTATTTTTACAAATACCGTCTAAGTGTCATCTCATTGTACAAATACCGTCTAAGTGGGCATCAATGAGTAAAAAGGCAACTGAAGAGGGGTTATTTTGTAAAAAAAAAAAAAAAAACTCAAAATGCATTTTTCTTGTAATTTTGTATTTTATAGGTGCCATTGAAAGGTTTAAATAAAAGAAAGTTTGTAAAGTCTAGCATTTGTTTAGTAGAATCATTTAAAACAGCGCTGTCCAACTTATCATAGCTCGCGGGCCATATTTTCTTCACCAAATATTTCGGGGGCCAAGAAGGTTAGTGATGGCTAATTGGTCGGCTGGGAATCACGCTACATGACATTTGCATAGTCTACGGTTGCTACATAGTCATTGCTACGGTTCAGTAAGCACTAATTGGTCAGCGAGTCCGATGTTGACGCTATAAAAAGGCGACAGTTCGACACACCGGATATACGTCACTCTCGTCTAAGTTCGACTTGGGNTTGTATTTTATAGGTGCCATTGAAAGGTTTAAATAAAAGAAAGTTTGTAAAGTCTAGCATTTGTTTAGTAGAATCATTTAAAATAAAACTTATAAATTGATTAGCTAGTTAATCTGATAAATCTAAAATGTAATATTTACCATTCATTCTGTAGATAATTCTTAATGTCATTTACTTTTGAATAAATTTCTTGAAGTTTTAGCATGCATGTTTTGTTGTTGAGTTTGCAATTGACTGTTTCAGGTTATCCTTGAGTAGATAATAGTTCTAAAAAGATACTGTTGTGATGTTTAACATTTTAATTCTGGAATGATTTCTGCCATGTTTTGCATTCTAATTAAATGATTTTTTAATTGTAAAGTTTTAAAAAGAAATCATGATTTATTTTTTTAAGTTATATTGAATTTTCTTAAAAATATGCAAAAAATTCTTTTGATACAAAATATAACTTTTTTCAATTTGTAAAATATTTATTTGATGAATTAGTATTTCTTATAATTTAAAGCTTTAAATATAATGATTATATTTGAAAACTTTACTTGCTGCATAAGCAATTGAAATGTGAATAAAAATTCACTGGTGACTAACGTTGTTTTAGAGTCATGTTCTGAGTTTTAGTTTGTCATGATATACATATAGTTTTTAATTATTATATACAGTCAACCCCCTATAACACTGTTGATAATTCCATTTTACATGAATTCCATGTTGTATGAATCACTTAGGTTTTACAAATACGTGAGCCATTCATAGCCCGGCACACATATTTGTAAAATCTTAAGTGACTCGTACAACATGGAATTCATATAAAACGGAATTATCAACAGTGTTATAAGGGGGTCGACTGTATGTGTGGTTTAGTTAGTGATGGGATGATTAATTGGAATTGGGAATCAAGAAAATTTCATCATGATTTCTGATTCTTAAACAACTTCAAATATGGAATGTTTATTAATTAATGAATGTACCCTGCAATTCTTCCAAATTTTATAAGAAAATTAATTATTTGTTTCACTCAGATTAAATATTTTTAAAATTAAGATACTAAGAATTTAATATTAGTTTATTGGAAACTGTCATGTTGACAAAGCACCTCGTGTACTCTACACGAGGTGATGTCTGTCATGGCAGACTCTAACCATAGGCATATTCAGAATCTCAGCTCACAGCATCTCTGTTCAAAATGACAGACAACTTTTGGTTGCTGCCAGAGTGCTTCTAGCAAATTGTGTTTTTTTCAGTGCTTGATAGATTATTTTAGTATACTAGTATATCTTAATAACACATGTTTTAGTTGTTAAAGTGTAATCTTAGGATTGATTTAGTTATCTAAAACTCCCATGAAAATTAAAAAATCTTCAATTCTCTTTTTTTTCAAAATATTAATTTTTTGTTAAGTTATTCTCATTAAATAAGTTCAAAAATAAATTTAATGTAATGTGGAAGTTCGCATCATTTGCCATCTTTATTGTTTTTCTTTTCTGATATCCCTGGCAGTCAGCATTTGTGTTCTATGTTGAAAATGCCAGCAATTGTGTCACTTCTGGCAGCATCTCACTGGGTTGATGCTGCAATTTTGAATATGCCCCATGGTTACTAAATAATCTAGTAACCATGCTCATTTTAGTATACCCATTTTAGGGGAGATAGGGTGACTTCATAGTTGCCATTAGGGTTTCTCAAATGGGATTCCAGGATCCCGGGATTCCGGTTGATTTTTTAACCCGGGAAATCCCGCAAATTTCTTAAAAATTCACTTTTTGTCTTATTTTGTGTTAAGGTTGAGGAATTTTGCAAATAGAAAGCATAATTAACTCATAAACTGTCAGAATACATTTGTATTTATCAATTTTAAACCTACTTATTAGTTTCTTAAGTTTTTGCTCATTATAGCATGTCACAAATGGTCAATAATCAATACATAGCTTATTTGTGTCATGACTCTCAAAATTCTTTACTTGTTGGAACCTGTAATATCTGGAATAATTGTGCTTATGCTGTCTTAATTTTTAACCATGCCCAATAGCTTCGATAACGCGTAACACCATGTTGTACGATGTCTGTAAGTACGAAGTTTTTCTTCATAAACCTGATGATCAAAGACAAACTAACTGACGAATTATTGGGCTATAAGCTTGATGTTTCTATTAAAGCAGTCGAAGTAGACAAATGAAGAATACTAGAGAGCAAAAGAAGTATTACAACCTCGAAAACGAACTCGAAATCTTCCAGGCTACAGGTGAAAAAACACATAATATCTGTCTTCTCTTAAATGCATTAAACACTATTCCAATCACATCAATTGAATCGGAAAGGGCATTCTCGGTGGCAAGACTTTTCATTACTAAAATAAGAATTAGAGTGAGTTATCGGAGTATTGACCATCTTTGCTTTTTAAAATCTTATAAAAGTTTGCAATATTTTGTATTATATTTTATTTAAAAAACGAAAATTACCTTCTAAATTAGAAGTTCATTTTTTTAATTTTTAACTCAATTCAAAACATTTTTTTTGTTGTTGTTGTATGCAGTTTCCAGCAAACTTTAATTAATTTTTTTCTATTTGTGAAAATTTCTACGTTATTTAAAGGTAATTTTTATTATAGGCCTATAGACCTAACACAGCATTATTAATATGATTTTGGAGGTTACAAAACTTTAAAATTACTTTAAAAAATGGAAAATAATTATATCATTTGATTTCAAGATATTTTGTATACCTTAAAAATAATTAATTCTATCCCGGGATTTCCCGGTATCCCGGGAAACAGTTCACTTTTATCCCGGGATCCCGGGACAAGCAAAAGACCAGGAAATGAGAAACCCTAGTTGCCATCTAGCTGGCTTGACTGGCAATCTGTATTCTGTATCTATATATACAGGGTATAACAGAAAGGTGTGTAAAAAATTTGAAGGGTTAATTTTGAGTCAAACTTTACAGCCAATTTTTGATTTGAAGCATTTATTTTGAGTTACAATTGATTTTAAAAATGTGACATCTCTTCCTTTTTATTGTAACACCAACTGATGTATGAAAATATTCATTGATAATTGCACATTAGTTTGATATTTGTTACTTATTATCTGCAATTTTATTAATTTATTACTTAGATTTTGAGTCTTTTTTGTAACAATACATGGTTTAACTTTATACATCTGCTTCAGGCTGGTGGTAATTCCGCAATTAGCCAAAATTTGCATATTCAAAAATGTTCTTAAAACACCTTCAAATATGGAATGTTTATTAATTAATGAATGTACCCTGCTTGTAATGTAAATCATTAATTTTTCTAAACTAAAATAAACTTTAGAAAGTACTGCATTCAAAATAATTGGGAAAAATTTTGGTATTCTCCCATTACTAGTTTTAGTAAACTATGCTACTGGTAACTCAGTATAATGCATCCTTGGGGTCCAAAAAGTTCTGTTGTATGTGGGCCTACATTGTAAACAGAACCCTTTTTGCCATATTACAGAATGCCCACTGTTTATTAACTTACTGTTGACTATTCAGATACAGTCCTCTCTGTCTGTTTTCCGACTTTTTCCATATCAAGACATCGTTTTCTGTTCAGAATTCATCAATAAATTTTTCAGTTTATATTAATATACCATTAATGAAAATTAATGTCTGGCTTTAGAAATCAGATCCTTTCTTTGAAAACCACTAGGACTGTTTTACCTATATCTCAAAAACATTTGTTATAAATTCATACCATTGCATTATAAATAAATATATGTACATATTTTTTTATTTTAAGAATAACCTTTTTTCAAAACAAAGTAAGTTGACTGGATCTCTCATGACATGAAAAGCTCTGACCAGTGGCATGCCATCATTGGAAGCGGTGGATGTGCCACTTCCCTTGTATTTTCTAAAAAATAAATACATATTAATTTTAATTATATGAAAATAATCGCACAATATTTTATTATAACTGCATTATGTATCTTATTACAAATTTCTATACTACACATGAAAAAAAAGATAAGATTGCCACTAATATTCGAATATACAATAGCAGAGTGGAAGCGCTGTATTGTCAGTATCCAAAAGGCCAGATTTGCGCATGCGCTTTACAGAGCACCAACCTCACCCAGTTTAGCTGGTGGAAGCCTAGGACCTTGGGTGGATGCTACATGTATACCGCATCCAATTCTATCCAGGACTGGTTCTGGACTGTTAGCTGCCTGCCTGCTAGATATTTGGCCACCCTCGGCCAATTACATGAATCATGAGTAGATTTATAACTTAACCTGACTGATAAGAATTTACTGGTATGTTTTTATGATAGTTCTGTATAGTTGTATAGTTCTGTAAATCCATTAAAATATTTGATATTTTTATTCTGCTCTCTGATTTTATATTACTCATGAATTTCAATGTTAAACCATGATATTGCGATTTCTTATATCCCATCTCTGAGGGAATGTAGAAAAAAAATGTGTACAATTCTTGTACAATGTTAAAAAATTAACTGTTACTTTGACAGCATCATTTACAACTAAATTTAATGAATGAGAGAGATGCACGAGGTACAGAAAAAGCTCTAGAATTTATTTTCCTTCAATTTACGATTTATGTATCCGTTTGTCATAAAAATTTGTCTTTCCGCTTTTTTTCCAAGACTACAAATATTTGAGTACAAAGTAACTGGTTTTGACTTATTTCTACTTAAGAAGTAGTTAAATAATTAAGCGATTAGGGAATTGGGAACCTAAACAAAACCCTGATGAAAGAACCGAAATTTTACTTACAAGGAGAGCCTACGGCTTTGGGGTAACGGATTTTGATGATCTTTGGTGTAGAGGTAGTACACCATGTGAGTGTACTACCTGTAAAATACTAAAGTGCAATACTCAAATATAATCGAGAAAAACGAACTTAAAGTTTTTGAGCACTTTATATATAAATTATACGTGTTTCCATTCAAGTGTCCTGTAGCTGAGTGGTAACGATCCTGGCTCGTATGCTTGAGTTCCAGGGTTCGATTCTCGTGTACACTTTTTTTTTTTTAATTCATAAATACTTATAATGTATTTATTTATTTACCCATTCATTTATTTCTTATTATTTATTTATTTTAATTTAATTTCTACTATTCCAAGTCTAATATTTTTATACTTTTGTTGACAATAACGGCGCATTCTTGACACCTATGTGTCAACTTTCCCATCTAATTGTTATCACTAACGGTGACCGATCTAATTCTCACTAGGAGCGTTTTTTCTATCGGAGTTCTTTTTCACTCACTCTTTAACAGTTCGTTTCTAAATTTCGACACGAATAGACGTATTTGTGTAGTAAAACTTATTTTGAAAAATTATTTTATAATCGAAAAATGTCGTCAAGAGAAGCAAGTTCTTCACGTTGTGAGGAAAAAGTGTTGATGATACCTTTTAAAAAAGCAGCATTTATTTGTTGTTCTTGGTGTAGACAGAATTTTTGTTTTGAATGTTTTTATCATAAGTATCATTCACGATCATGTACATCTGACAATGATATGTAATTATATAATATTGCTTCAATAAATTATATTCGTTTTTCTTGGTTATATTTGAGTTTTGCACTTTAGTATTTTACTTCACTATGCTGCTTTGATACATCACTGTATAAAGAGTTATCATCAACAGTTTTTTCGTCACAACGTGAAGAACTTGCTTCTCTTGACGACATTTTTTGATTATAAAATAATTTTTCAAAATAAGTTTTACTACACAAATACGTCTATTCGTGTCGAAATTTAGAAACGAACTGTTAAAGAGTGAGTGAAAAAGAACTCCGATAGAAAAAACGCTCCTAGTGAGAATTAGATCGGTCACCGTTAGTGATAACAATTAGATGGGAAAGTTGACACATAGGTGTCAAGAATGCGCCGTTATTGTCAACAAAAGTAAAAAAATATTAGACTTGGAATAGTAGAAATTAAATTAAAATAAATAAATAATAAGAAATAAATGAATGGGTAAATAAATAAATACATTATAAGTATTTATGAATTAAAAAAAAAAAGTGTACACGAGAATCAAACCCTGGAACTCAAGCATACGAGCCAGGATCGTTACCACTCAGCCACAGGACACTTGAATGGAAACACGTATAATTTATATATAAAGTGCTCAAAAACTTTAAGTTCGTTTTTCTCGATTATATTTGAGTATTGCACTTTAGTATTTTACAGGTAGTACACTCACATGGTGTACTACCTCTACACCAAAGATCATTAAAATCCGTTACCCCAAAGCCGTAGGCTCTCCTTGTTGAACAAAAGCTTAACCGAACCAATCTATAGCCGAGTACAGTGGAGACTGATTTCTTTGTATTATTAATGTAATAAAGACAGAAATTTTTCCAATTCAATGAGAGTGACCGAAAAGTTATAAATTTTGGAAATTTCTGAGGACACTTGGTCCTAAAACAAATTTAGTTAGAAAACAAATGACTGTTAAGTTTAACATATTTAGATTTTTACAGCTATGGTGAGAAACATTTAAAATCTACAACAGCCCTGTTGCGTCCTTTGAGGTATCCTAGTGATGTGACAAAAGAGGTTTTTGGCATTGACCGGTATTGGCACCCTGGGGATTTGGCAGTATGCATGTATGCATGCTCTGCAATTGTCTTCGATTCCATCCATTAGCCACTTGTAGTGATCTATTTGACTAAGTGCATTGTTTTAAGATTTAAAAAGTAAAGAATATTTTATATTTTTATGTACGTTTCTTTACAAAGCTATATTTAATTATAATTTCCTTTAAAAGTATATTCATACAGTTGAATATTTTGTACCAGGTATGTACCAGTACATCCACCACACATTTTATTTCACCAAATAAGTTTTTATTATTTTATTTTTAATTGTAGCCCTTATAACGTGGCTAGCGATTCGGAATGTAATTGTGATATTAAAAATGCATTTAGAGAAGTCTACAGTTTTTACTGGCTTACCAAATAAATGATACGAATGGACCCTAGACCATCACTGATGCGCAATTGAGTGATTGCCCATGGATGTCGACTTTTTACAGAAACATAGCTTCGCTATCATCAAATGTCACGGCACATCACTGGCTCTGACAGAAATATTTTAATGTCATTTGTTTCCATACAATCAAATTCAGTTTTTAAGAAACTACTATGGGGGTCTTAATTTTATTCTTGTACTTATTATTGATACTACATTGCATAAATAAAAGTATTAAGTATTTAATAGATCTTAAAAAAATGTATTATTTTCAGGGCTTAAAGTGACTCACATTTTTCACTTTTTTAGCTTTTTTTCATAGCTCCTCTCCTTTTTTAGCTTTTTCTGAGGCGAACTTGCTTTTTTTTTAGCTTTTTTCACTTTCCATGTGGAATTTATTTATTTATTTTTGTAAATGCGTTCAGGAGCAAAATAGTGACCAGCACACACCCATACCTCAATCCTCCAACATTCAATCTGCTAGAAACATATAAATAAATGCAATGAAGCCTTTGGTCCCAAGCAGTTAAGACTGACGATTGCCCCTCAGATGTCTCAATGTCAAAGTATTAATGCTGAAAGTGTTGCTAGTGTAAGCAATGTTGTAGACTCAGATGCCAGTTCAGAACACCAATCATTGCAACAACCAGTGCTTCAACTTTGTACTGCAAAAGATGGTGCTTACACTGCAGAGCTATGTAAGCACCATCTTTTGGAATATGGACTATGAAAATGACAGTCAGCAATTATTCATTTGCATCATGTCATGATATAAAGGAGACAACCAATGCCAAGTGTGCAGACAATCTTTCAAAAGAATTCTCATTGTCACATCAAAAAATGAGATACTTAATCACTGAAGCTTTGGCCCCATATTTCTTTGATCAAATGGTAGATGATGCAGAACGGTCATATTCATAGCATTTCTTATGATGAGACATGCAATGTAGAAGACAGAAAATAACTGAAAATACTGATTAGATACTGGTCAGAGGAACAACAGGAAGTTATCTGCAGGCATCTCCAGACCTCATTTATCAGGCATGCAGATGATGAAACAATTAAATCAAAAATAATACTGGCAGTTGAAGATGCATATGTACCTTTTGATAAATTACTGATGATGCAATGGACCAAACGTAAACAAAAAAGTATTGTCTCATAAATGAGAAAATTCTGACAACTCATAAAAAAGGCCTCATCAACATAGGGACTTGCAGCATTCATACAATCCACAGTGCCTTTTTGAAAGGCCTGAAAGAGTTGGGTGGAGATGGTAGTGATTTCATCATAGCAACACAGCATTTTTGATGGGTGGCCCTCTAGATGAGATGAATACACAGAAATTCAAGAGAAACTTAATTTGCCATGCAACAAATTTATGAAGTATTCATAAATTTGTATGCATGTAAATTATAAATTTGTATGTTCAAAAGTATGAAGTATTCATCAACTAGATGACTGATGTTTGGTCCTGCAGCAAAACGACTGATTGAACAATGGGAAGGACTCATATTATACTTCCTAAAGCACATTCCTCAAGAATTCCAGCTTAATGAATAGTGTTTCATATAAGATAATCTCAAAGTCATTGAAGTGTTCTACCATCAAAGCTGAACTCTATTTGGGAATATCTAGTGCTGAACTATTCATAAAATTTACTGGGCATTTTCAATGTGATGATCCTTTGATACATAAACTTTATAGTGAATTGCTCACTCTGATGTGAAGAAAATTCAGTGTGATGAAGGAGGAGAAAACAAGAGAAGTGCAGAAACTGCAGCATGACTTAAACAAAATCTTTAATTACAAAAAATTTAACAAGAAATCAAAAAATGTACCTTGAAATAAATGGCATTTGAAATTTGGCATGTTATATGGAGACACATTCTGGTAGTTATGTTACTCTTCCATTTCCTTTGCTGTATAACGGTAGGAACTCTGTACAGGGCACATTAAAACTTAATGTGGTCTTACTGGTCACTTTTCTGGAGTATAAACTCAGGCTATTTTCATATTTAATTTTTTCAGTCCAATTAAAAATCATTGATATCATATTCAATGTTATTGATACAAAATGTGTGTTAGTGTTTTTTTAATAATGCCTCTTTTAGTTCACTTTAACACTGTTAGCTTTTTTCAGTGTGAACACTCTTTTTTCACTGCCATGCTGCTTTAAGCCCTGTATTTTACTTATTTGTTAAATTTCTTTATAATCAGGGAATAATAATTATGTTAGTTAAGTAGTAGTCTTTCTCTTATATGACTTTAATGCAGACTTCCCAAAAAGATATTATATGCTTCTTCATTGTTAACTTTAATACAGTATTCAAATGTTTGTTCTGAAAGAAAAAAAAATAGCATTGATTATATTTTTATATAATACATAAATATATGGGATATATAAATAAAATATATTTATTCAGATCAAAAAAGTGTTTTTGAATATGATAATTTTATTAAAATATAATTACGATTTGTATTACAAGGTAAACTTTATTTTTATAGGAGATATTCATGGACAGTATACAGATTTACTTCGACTTTTCGAATATGGTGGTTTCCCTCCTGAAGCTAATTACTTGTTCCTAGGAGATTATGTTGACAGAGGCAAACAATCCTTAGAGACAATTTGTCTTTTGTTAGCTTACAAGATAAAGTATCCTGAAAACTTTTTTCTGCTACGTGGTAATCATGAATGTGCTAGCATCAATAGAATCTATGGTTTTTATGATGAATGTATGTGTGTGTGTTTTACTTTTTTAAAAAAAGCTTTTTCATTGATTACTATGGTAATTAATATAATTTTTCAAATTTTTAAACAGGTAAACGACGCTACAACATCAAGCTTTGGAAAACATTTACTGATTGTTTTAACTGTTTGCCTATTGCAGCTATCATAGATGAAAAAATATTTTGTTGTCATGGAGGTAAATAGTTTTATATTTTTATTATCTTATGTATAATATCTGATTTTATATATAATAATTTAGTCTATAAAAATTAATTTAACTAGTAGTTTGTTAAATAAATAATTAATTTTGTTGTTAAACTGGAAATGTTGGTCAGTAAATATTTATTTAATTGGGCTACAATTTAAAATTGCAGGCTTATAAATTCCCACAGGTTTGTCTCTGTTATCTGTTCTTCCTTAATCTTGAGAACAGAGTTAGATAGATATGAGTCAAAACCAGATATGGAAAACTTAAGAGCCAGAAGCCCCAATTAGCTAATATGAACTTTCAGTTTGAACTGAAAGTTGTTATTTTAATTCAAAAACTTTCTCTAGAATAGAGTTAAATAGATGACTCTCTTGTTAACAGGAAAAGTATGATATACAGAGACAAGAGACTACTAAACTGAAGAGCATTATGCCTCGAGATTTAAAAAAATTGCAGCCAGGCATTATGATGATGTCATAATAAATAATTGCTGATATATAATTATATTTCTAAAACTGAAAATTTTTTCTTGAAAAACACATGAAAAATCTCATCTAGTGTTTTTCTTGAAGTCTAATTATTATTTGGTGTCTAAAATGTTCAGTTAATGTTAGTATATTTTTAATGCAATTCATGCCATAAGGTCAAGCATGCACATATACTGTACACCCAAGTATATATCTAGAAGCACATTCTAGCATGGAATATATGACTGCAAGTATGTTTCTGCTGCAGTTATTTAAACAGTCTATCTGAGAAGTAGCATCAAAAAACAATGACACATGAAGTTCTACTTCAAATTGGGGAAAGTGTCAATGGAAACACATGAAATGTTGATCAAAGCAATATTGTGCCTGTGGTCTTGTTCTCTTAATGACCTCTTTGAGACAAGGAAACAAAAACCATGTTTTGCTGATGTCTCTGTGATTCAGGCCAGTTCTTAAGGTGGTTCCCAAACAAGACTTTCTAACTGTTTAAAGAAGCTTTATGATATGAACATTGTCAAAAGTGTGTTGTCTCATAGAAGGCCAATAGAAGTAATTACTGTGTTTTCTATGCTGTTGTTTTAATTCTAACATTCACCAAACTTTTTTAGATACATCAAATATAATGAATTTATACTAAACTATAGTCAGAATTAGTACTATTTATGATTGTATTGAAATTAATTTAAAAAAATTTATAAGATATTTGAATAAAATAATTTTTTTAATAAAGATAACAGATTTTTTTGTCGTTTTTGAACACTATATTGTTCATACACACAACACAAGGCAATCTTCATTGTAAATTTATTCAAATTTCAATTTACAATGAAGATTGCCTTGTGTTGTGTGTATGAACTATATAGTGTTCAAAAATGACAAAAATAACCAATATAAACCAAAATAACCATGGTTTCAAGAAAGTAAAAGATAACAGATATTTTTGTGAACAAATACTTGAATAATTTCAGTTCATAATACAATTTTATAACAATTTTACCCAATTATTATTTATTATTTAAAAATTTCATTTAATTTTACTGGAAATGCTACTTGAGAATAAAATACAATAGATATTGCTTATTGTGATCAGTCATACACATTGCTATATGTTAGAAGGCCAATTGTGTATTGTAATTTGGTAAACTGTAATTAATCTGCATTATATTGTGCTGAATGAACATTGCATCATTAGAACTAGCACACATGCTTTATGTTTTATGTTCAGCAGTATGTATGACTGGTGTATTTTCTTTCTGCTGACTGTGCAGATTGGTAACACATCTACATGGTAAATGAAGTTGTAGGTTTGAGTTTCACTCTCTGTGTAACATACTGTTCTAATCAAATTATAAAAATAGCTTTATATTCAAATTGTGAAAAAGTTTAGAACTAAATATTGAAAAAAGTTTGATACAGATTCAGCTAATTTATTTTGACATTTTATATCATTTATACTGTTAAATTCTCACTTGTGATATTGAAACCTATATCATCCATACATAATTGTTTCATTAATCAAATATAAAATGCTTTGAATGTAAAATGGTTTACACCAATATAAAGATCACCAGTTAAGAATCTTAGGTTAATGGTATTTATTTACTAATTAAAAGAAACACATTAAATATGTTTTTTCTTAGTAAATTAACACCATCAAAGTAAGTTTCTTAATGAATTATAAAAAGTTTCATTTATGTCCTATGAACTTTCTGCATAAACATAAAAATTTTGAATTTATCTGTCAAACATAATAGATATAATACAAAATTTTTTAAGTTTAGATTGAATTTAGATCATTGACAACATGTAAAAACATTTAAAAACATGTAAAAAGATCACCATCCTTGTACTAAGGTAAAAACCTTAGTGAGCTTTTTGAATGCACATGCCATATAATAGCTATAATTAGCTTTAAAACAATTTCTGCATGCCAAAGTTTTAAACTTTGAACAACTGTTTTTAAAGAAATGAAAGGAATATATTTTAATTAGAATAATCAAAAAAGAGAATTGAAAAGAGAGAGAAGAATAATGATATACTGAACTGAATATTAAAACATAATAAAAACACTGAGATTAAAGTTAATTGAAATTTATACAATAAAAAAATATAATCTTGTGAAGAATTGCATGCCAGACAATTTCTTCTGATGTTCACTTTGGACATGCATACCATAAGTTTCGTCATCCCTGCATGGTTGTGTTTTGTAATTGATGTTTCTCTTGACAAATTGAAAATATTTTTATCAGTAATATTAAATAAAGTCAAAAAAAAATATTTTTAAAAACAGAAAAGTAAGACAGCTCTAACTCCTCAAATTTCTTTTTCTTTTCAATTGTTGTTTGTACACAAACAATAAAGAAAATAATTAGTTAATTTGATTTGCAGTTACAAAAAAAACTATATTATTTGGATGATTATTTATTTATTGCCCAGACTTGTTTATTTTATTTCTTTGTCTACAATAATTGTAATTATTATGTCTTTGATAGGTCTCTCTCCTGATCTTCAGTCCATGGAACAAATTCGCCGTATTATGAGACCAACAGATGTTCCTGATACAGGTAATATTTTTAAAATTATTTATATAGTTCCCTTCATATTCATGTGATTTAAAGTAAATTTCATTTAATTTTATTTAATGTATTTAATATGAAATATTTGAATTAATAAACCTAATGAATTACTACACAATTATTAATGTCTTATAGACAAAATTTAGACTGTTACATAACTTGATAATTGGAAGAATCAAGGCTCTATGCTGGATGTTTATCATTTGATAAATAACTCAAAAAATAAGTTAATTGCATATGAAAGAAAGAATTAATGATAAAAGAATCAAGAATTTTGAATAAAAGTTCTGTTCTAAACTATTCTATTATCTAAATAGTCTAAATATGATTTTCTTAACATTATATTTGAGCTTAAAGTAATATGTAATTACATAAATTTTTGCTATACTACTAAGAATAAAATAATCCCCATAGATTAAATTCATAAGTTCTTATGAGTAAGTTTACGTTAGTATTTTCTGTATAATTTTAAGTATTTGCATTTTAGTATAATCAAACATGAAAAATCCAGCAACAAGTTGTGTAACTTTCCCTACTGTTAAAAAATTTTGTTATAAAAACAGTTTTTGTATTTTTAATTATTATTGAATAGAAAAAGGCTTAATTTTGAGGGTAGTGATGAGTTTTATAAAAAAAATAAATTGTAAATGCTAATAATGATAACATCTTAAATCTTATCCCTCTCGAGATATTACATATGGCATTCCTCTATCTCCTATCCCTCAACCTTTAACCATCAAAATTTAATTGCATCAATGCCTATTATACACAGTCCTAAGATATTAAACAAATTAGATATTAGTAGAAGTATATGGAATTTTTTCTTTCTTTTATTTTTTGGGTTCAGGAAGTCCCAAAACATGGAGGTTTGCAAAAAACTTGATCAAATTTGACATGATTCCTATACTTTCTCTTGTTATGTATGCATACATAAAAGTCAGGAAAGTAAAAAAACTACTGTTATATTTTTATTGAATTACAAGTTAAAATTTAGCTTATATTTTCAATTAAGTGAAGTATTTTTTGTTTCCTAATACACTGTATATTGCATTTTTCATGCATACGATCTTTAACAGTTATAATAAATTTTTAAAAACAAAATTATAAAGTTAAATAAACTGTCAAATATTTCAAGATTTTCATAAATTGTATAGTTCCAAGTATTATTTACATATTGAATAATAATGACCATACAAACAATTTTAGGTCAATATACATCTTTATCCTTATTTAAGTTCCAGCCATAGACAGATGGTAAACAACTTGAAGATAAAATACAACTCTTTGTTAAAAATGACCAACAATATGTCATTAAAAAAAAAAAAAAAAACAGTTTATACACTTGATACCAACCTTTTCCTGTATGATCTGACACCAATACACACAGTACTAAAAGTTTTCACAATATCAATCTGGTCACTGTTGTATTTAAACACCACTCTGAAAAACCCTGGTAGATGTTTAGGAATTAAAAAATACCACGTATTTACATAATTACATATATCATTTAGTCTCAAGAATTATTTACATATTTAAATTGACCAATGCTTGTATGGTCATTATTATTTAAATATTTCAAGGTTTTTTCCAATATGTTCTGAAACTATAAAATAAGTTATTATCTTAAATAGCACCAAAGAATTCAATATTAGTTGACTTCTTTCTTATAAAGAGTTCTCCTAGGTCCTTCTGTATTATACTCTGGCTTATTGATTTTAATGATCTCCTAGCTAATTAATCTGAATTTTTGAAAAAATAATGCAGAAATATATGGGATTTCACTTTATGTTTATACAAATGTAGTCAGACTCAAGTAGATTGGCATAGTGAATTTCACAAAATGATGCTCCTTGGTTAAAGAATGGTGTCACTTGGATCTTGATAGAAAGTGGATTCCTTAAATCTGTAAACATATTTATTTAGAATAATGAGGAAATACATTAATTTTCAGATCATGTGTGAGATCAGTTTATATAATAATTGATCTAACAAATGTTATGATAATGCTCAGAGATCTTAAGGTGAGTAGTCTGAGTCTTTCTGTCCAACAGCAAAATGATGATTAAAGTGGATAGTGATTAAGGACCCAGTTTAGTGGTTGGGTGGATGATGCATTGTCAGTGGTTTGTCAAAGTCTCTACATCTTTGATCCATGCTACATCTTGCACTGTTGCACTACAATTGTCTTTCTTTTTCTCCTTTTCTGGGAAACTTTTGCCCAATGGTCACATCCCGAAATATCTTGAAGTTGGGGAGTAGTTTTTTTTCTCCTCCATTTGACAATTCAGTTCTTGATTGGTATGTGTCATCAAAATGTTGAGTTGTCTTTCATGGAAGTATTGTTTGTTTGTTCTTGATAGGGTTTGTTTTAAAGCTTTGGTTCAAAAACAAATTATTATAACAGGCAAATATTTCGGATCTCCATAAAAGTGAGAAAAAATTAGAAATACGTTATGTTTCTATAGTATAGAAATGGTGCAGAAAATAGAATTAGAATATTTTTAAACTTCTGTTGTTGTTTTATTGTTCATATTATTTTAATTCATTTGTTTGTTCTTTATTGTAAAAGAAAAAAAAAACATTCTTAGAAGAGACAAGAGGGTGAAAAACAGTACTTTCTTAAACTTTTTCAAGTAGAACATTTTCAAATAATGTTTCAAGAAAAATAGAACATTAAACATGAAACACAATGGAGTTGTTTAAACTCATTAGTTAAAAAAATTTTGGAATGAGTTTAATTATGTATAATAATAAAACTAAGTATGCATTTTGTGTTTTTCATGTATCTTTTGTTACATTTTTATAATTAATAACCACCATACTTGTTGTAAACAGAAATGGGAAATCACTAGCCAATAGAAAAGACAGTTATGGAGTTATGGTATCAATAGATTAACATGGCAGACAACAAAACATCAATCTTCTACAAGGAAATATAAATGTACTGCTGTATTAGAAAGCTTTTTGATATCTCTTGATATTTAACTTTCAAAAAAAAAAGCATAACAAGACATTAGGAATTGAGACATTAGGATATTGTATGACCAATCAATACAGTAAATCCTCAACTGAAAACTGTCTATATTAGTGATAAGTAACCTTTTCTGGATGTAATCACTAGGAAACTTGTAGGCCTCTAGCAGGCTAATGCTCCATTACTACCAGTACAGTAGATACTAAAATAATACATTCTAATTACATGATAATATATGATTTATTCTTGTAATACATGGTTTATCCTCATTTTTTTTTACTGGCCAAGTTTATTTTGAATGCTCATCATCACAAATATCAGCTAAATTAGAGTTGTGTAATTTTTCATGAAATGTTTATTCTAAGAATTATTCAAAATTGTTGCAAAAATAAACAATTACTTTTCTTTTCAGGATTATTATGTGATTTACTATGGTCAGATCCAGATAAAGATGTTCAGGGATGGGGTGAGAATGATCGTGGTGTATCTTTTACATTTGGAGCTGACGTAGTCAGTAAATTTTTAAATCGTCATGATCTTGATTTGATTTGTAGAGCTCATCAGGTTAGTGAAATGTTTTAATGTTTATACTAAGATTAATAACTATATTGATGAATTATCATGTATTATAATAAAGTATTTGAAAGAGCATATTAAGTATAAAAACTATTTACTAATATTCACAGATTGTGTGAGAACAGGATTTTTAAGATTGAAATTTTTTAAAACAGATCATTTTTTCATAATGTAGTTTATTAATTTTTACAATGTACATATATAGAATAACACAATACAGTAAACTAAGGAGAAACTGAACAGGTACAAAATAAATGTAAGTAATTGTTTTCTTTTTTGACAAGACTCTTGTTTATAAAATTGTACTGCCTGCTGGGTAACCAGCTTAGAGGTATGAAGGAGTACATGTCAGGAGTTGCAATTTGACAGAGTATTAGGTGCCCAAATCATGCACGCACAAAAAACCAGACTTGTAGGTACTCAGGGGACCAAGAACTGAGTCAAAATAAAACACAAAGTGGTGACTATCTCTACAAACAGGCAAATTGAAGTCAGGTGGTGAGAGTACCATTCACAGTCGTTCTAGGAAGTGGACTCTGACCCTAGGACTGAACATGTAGTATTTTCTTTGTTAAATAAAATTTATAATCTAATTTTGTAAATTTGGGAGTGCTTCAAATATGACATTAAAACAGGGTTTTATGTCGTTACAAGTAGGTTTTTTAACGTTATCTAGTATAGGAAAATCGTGAGACTGATAAAAATTTGACATTATATTAGGGTTGTCATTACATTTGATGATAATATAATTGGGTTAAACTGTATATTGTTTGTGCAAAATAAAAAAATAATTTTGGATGATACAATAGCTACGATTATTTTTTTCAAAAACAGGAAATTTTCATTATGCATTGACAAAAATTCAACCCAGGTCAACACGCAACAGAGAGAAATTTCAAGATTGGATAGAAAATACATCATGGACAACCTCATGGTCATGGCCGGCGAAGTTTGAACGATTGCACTCAAAAGCAGCGATACCAAAGAAGATTGGAGAATGAGACCCACCTTGAGCGTTAAAGTGATTCTGCTTAGTAGTGAGTCTCAGAGACAGTCTTGTCCCAAATACGGTTTTGCCGTTGTACTTGTTTATTTTTAAATTCTTCTCAAATGGAAGTGGTTAAACCAACAAATATTCTGTTTGCACAGAGTCTTGGATTTTTTTCAATATAATACCATAAATATAATGAATATCCATTGAGATTTAAATTTTGAGTTGATAAAGCAAAGTTTTTTGGTTTAATAAGTAACATGACAAATAAAATTGAAATATTCTTGAAACATATACAGAGCATAAATTGAAAGCATAAATAAAATAAATAAATAATTTATTTAAATATAAAAAAGTTCAACAATTTTATTTTTACTGAAAAATTAGTAAAATAAAATTTGTCATCATTATGCAAAAGATGGAGCATGACTAGAACTAAATACAAATATTCTTGAATACTAGAAATGTAATAAATTTAGAGTGGCGATAGAGTATTTCTGAAATACAAATTTAAATACAAATTTAAATAAAACAAAAGTTTTTGAATTATTATATAAATTATAATCATATTAGTCACAAAATAGCTTATAATACAGATTTAAATAATTTTAAGAATTTTCAATGAATACTTAAGAATTTTACAATAAACTGGAAAAATTTTTAAATAACATTTTTGGTAAGATTTAATTTTTAAATATGTTAAGTATTTAACTAGAAGTACAAGTATTCTGGAATGTTAGTAATGTTTCATGTTTTACCTGATGAATTTTATTTCATTGGATATACTTACAATTTGTTATATTACTATTTTATTTATTAAAGTAATACCAAAATACAGTTTTTGTTTTATTTTCTGAAATCTTGATATATATTATGTTCATCCTCCTGTATAAATTTTTAGTTATTTTTTAATTAAAGAAATTTAAATTAATGCAATATTTTCTATCACATTATACAACTAGGCTAAAAACAAACAATTCAAATTCAAATAGATTCAAATAAAAACTGAAGTTAGAAAACATAATATATGAAAATGTTTAAAATTTTACACATGATTGTTTTTCATATTGTGTGTATAGATGCTAATGGATTTCACTCTCTCCTTGTGTTTCAAGAGTATTTCAAAATACACAATGCAAGCAAACATGCATATCCTATCACTCCCTTTATTATCAAATGTATTTGGACACCTGCTTGTTCAAAATCTGTTAAATTTAAGTATATCAGAGAATGGGTATAGGTATATCTTTGGGAAAACAGAATGGGTAAAGGTATATCTTTTGCTGCTATCACTGTCTCCAAACTTTTCAGATTATTTTTCAAGTAATGTTGGTATGATTCAGATGGAAATTCTGAAATTAGTGAAATCAGTCTCTGAAATTGGTTAAATTGATTTGGGAAAATAGATTTTTACAATAAATTTATGAATACACTATATTTATTCTGTAATGGAATTAAGATGGAAAAAATATTTTACAGATTTGTCTCAAATTTGTTAATTATAATTGCTGTTTGAATTCAAATAGCAATTATTTAGCAGGAATTAGTTTGGATATTTTTTATTAAGCCAGCTACTTAAATATTTTATGATATTTATTATATTAAATTTATTACTTCTTAAATATATATTGTTTAGGTTGTGGAAGATGGATATGAATTTTTTGCCAAAAGACAATTGGTTACACTTTTTTCTGCTCCTAATTATTGTGGAGAATTTGATAATGCAGGAGGAATGATGTCAGTTGATGAAACATTAATGTGTTCCTTCCAGGTAAATATTAATATTCAATTAATTATTAACATCTAATAATAACAACACTAGAGAACAATACAAAATGCTAGATTTTACAACACAAGCATTAAAACAATCCAAATATACAGAGGGCAAAGCATTTTCCAGGGAAACGCATAAAGTTTACTTTGGTAAACTTAAACCTGACTTTAAATATATTATCTAATAGGTTAAACAACACTAAATATAGATACAACATAACATATTTTGTGTTATTTTGTATTTTATCTCATGTACCTGAATGACATAAAACTCTATGTATCCACGCAAGCATAGCCAAACCACTTTTAGGAAGTTACACACACTCCACTGACATTCAAATGGAATTTGACCAAGACAAATGCAGAATACTTCACAGAGAAAAAGGATTCCTAAAGAAAGATGATTTTGTACTCAGAGTGACAACACCGTTAAATCCATGGATTAGGGCAAAGTCTATAAATATTTAGGATTCCAATATGCCAAACTCACAGAAGATGTACAAATATAAAGCAAAGAATAACAAAGCAATACAACAGCATATTAAACTCAGTACTAACAACACAGCTTAATGCAAAACACACATTTAAAGCTATCAACACATATATCATCTTAGTATAGATGTACTAATTTGGAGTACATTGGATACACAGAACTAGAACAACTCTAAAGGAAAACACAAACAACATTAACAAAACACAACAAACACCAGCCCAAGTCATCCATAAAAAGACAGAAGACAAGTCTTCACAAATATAGGTAGGCCTCCTACAATGCAGTAGATACGTTCCTTGAAAATACCGCATTGTGGGAAATCGCGTTATAGGAGACACCAACCATTTTGAATTTTTCAAACCAGCCATTGCTAGCCACGAATTTATCACTGGTTTCATCAGCCGACGACTGTCCCATTTGTTTTAAATAATCAAATATTTTTAAGGCTTTGTGTTTAACTGCACTTTTATTTAAAGGCAACCATTTCTTGTTCATATCTTCTATCCATAATATTAGTGCTTGTTCCATTCCTTTTTTTTTTTTTCATTATAGGTGCTCTCGGACGAGCAACATTTTTCGCAAGAATAGATGATCCGGATGCGACTGAATTCCTAATCTTTTCTTCCTATTGCTTAATCGACCGAATAGTTGACTCATTTAAATTAAAATGCCTACCAATATCAGCTATCCGCTCTTGATTTTTAATTCGATCCAAAATTTCTATCTTTGTTTGAAGAGATATATTAATAAATTTCCTTTCTAACGACGGTCCTTTCTTTTCATTCGACATTGTTATGGCTAAAATTTTTTCAAGCAGTTTTGTGGACAGTAAAAATCGCAAAAAATAACTTCCCTTCACTATGTTGTTAAAAATATACACCCAATAGAAGTTTATACTGTATTTTGGATCATTTTTGCAGTCCCCACCTATTGAAAGAGTATAAATTATAGAAAATTCAGTGATATATTTGAGTGTTTATGGTAACTGATGCACATCTGTCTAGAAACTGGTCTTCCCCTGAAACTTTCATGGGAATAACATGTCAACGTGGACAAACAGCTGTTTTCGAGGACATTTAGCTCTGTACACCGAACTGTGGTGCATATTAAGTGATCCGTTGAGATTTTTCTGTTATGTGAAAGATAATTTGTTTCTAAATACCATAAACCGCGTTGTAAAAGTACTGCGTTGTAAGAAAATTTCCGCATTTTTCCAACCGCGTTGTAAAGGTACCGCATTGTAGGAGGCCTACTGTATTTTAAATCTGCACTACAAGGAAATACAGACAATACAAAAATTTTTCTATATAAAACAAGAAAAACGTCATAATTACTTACACAAAGCTTTTGCAGACAAAAACAGTAACCATTAAACTTGCACAACCATGGCCTGGATCTTACACAATGCACAGACTTTATCAGACCAGTCTTGGACTCAGAAGGCACTCCAATAAACTTGATGAGGATCATGTTGAACTGCATTAAGCTGCTGTCTGACTCATGGTTGTCTCTTTGGAAGACAGACGAATTCATATTTGTCACACAAGACTAGATCATAAATACAAGAAACTACAGAAAGCACATCTTAAAAGACACAACACTCACAGAAGACACTTGTAGGAAATTTCATGTTATGCATGAGACTATACAGCACATCTTATTGGGTTGCAAGCTTTTACAAACTGACTACTTACATTCATATAACCAAATAGCAAATATAATATGTCAAAAACTTTCATACAAACACTAACTTTTACACATACAGAATCTTACTGTACACACACACACACACCTTGAGACAGTCAGTTATATTTTGTTTGTTGTTTATGATTATGGCTTGTTCTAACAGTAGCTAAAACAATACACATAGCAGATCACAGGTCAACATCATGCTCACTGAAAAAATAATTTCACATACATTTTACAAGGAAGGTTCACAAGTTAGGGTTGATATTGGGTATATTTTTTTATATCAATTGAAAACTTATATTGAGCTTATTACAGAAATAAAAAAAGTTTTTAACCCCAATTATGGTTGAATGTGAGAAAAAAAACTTTTGAAAGCTTTTTCAAAAACTGCAATAACTTAAAAATCTCTACACAGATTTGTTTTCATTTATTGTTATTGGTCACAAATAGCAAAGGTAATCGTTTTTTATAATAAAAAATTAATGTACTACACTGTAAATATACTGTAATTAGATTTCTGTTTTAGCATGAGATTGACCAAGGAATTGAGATGGAATTCATAAATCTAGAAAATGTAACAAGTTTTCTGCTTTGATCACTTTTTTGCAAGAAGAAAAAATGCAATAATCAGTTTTCTAATAATTATTCTGTATGAGCCATAAGTGGAGTTAAAATTTTTGTATTTCTGTAATCAGCTCAATGTAAGCTTTCAATTGATGTAAAAATATCACTTCATTTTGATCATAACTTGTACGTCTTTCTTCTTAGAGACAGTCGTTCCAAACACAACATACAAAATACAAATGCTGAAAAAATTAGCAAATACTCGGAACTCTCTCACAAAATAAAGCATCTGTGGCGAATGAATAAGGTACTGTACTTATTGTACCAGTAGCCCCTTCTAGCACAGAGATCATACTACATACATTACACAAAAGTTTTAAAACATTAGTTTCTTAAAAATTATATTATATATTATATATAAATACTCCACCAATATTTATTATTATTCTCTCTATAGTCTTCACCTTGTTGAGGTGAAAGAGCTTAGTAGTGTTAATAAACTGTAAAGCAATGGTGGCAGGAGCTTTAAGCTTATAGTAACTCACTAGTTCTATAAAATGATGGTATTTGTATCATCAAAGCACATACTAATTCGTTTGCATTCATGGCAGTGTTGCAGGTACTGGAGATCTTTTTCACAAAAGTATTGTCAGTGTCTAGGAACTTTTGAATTATCCTGATATGCTTCATTCCTAATCAAAGACTGATCTACTGCAAGCAGTATCTGACCCAGAAAGGATGACTGCATCACAGCATCTGTTCTTCATGATAGGAATGACTGATTTATAGATATGTGGCACTAGGTATATAAGCACATTCACTTCTGAGAAAATAAAAATAATCAACACATTTTTGGAGTAATACTTACTCAGTTGTTGAGTTAACAACAGGTCCACATGGGTTAGGCAGAAATTTGTGTTGAAAAGTTGGCAAAGTCTCCCTAGGCTACCCATCAGTGGTGAACACAGCACTGGCCCAAGTATGACTACTGTATCACAACCACAATCATTACTACACTCACACACAATGAATAACACATGAATGGTAAAGTGTTCAGTGGCAATTCAGCCACTGACCACGTCTTCAGAAAACCACATCAATGGTAAGTGTACACAAGAAATAAACAAATTCATCATTTATACTCACTACATCACAAAATTTGAATAAGATATGATAGCCTAAAGACAATGACTACAAGATAGATTTGTCAAGAATAACCAAGTCTCACTATTATATGACAAATGCAAACACAAAATTGCTAAATAACACTGAAGGTCAAATACAGTAGAACCTCGATTATCCGGACTAATTGGGGATGAAGGTAGTCCGGATAAGCAAAAATCCGGATAATCGAAACAAATACTTTAATTTGTCTTTTAATGATAATACAACACGTTTTCTTTTCGATGACATATCGGTAATATTAAAAGTAAATACTGTATTTAAACCGTGATCAAATTTTCAAGAAACAAACGTTCGTATTGAATTTGGACTACTACTGACCAACGCTAACAGACTACCTATTGTTTAAAAGGCCCTCTGGTGGCGCAAGAAGACGGATTTTATAAAATAAAAAACAGTTGAAACTGCATTTTTATGAATAAAAATTTGACAAACTATTTATCGTTTTATGACAAGTAAAATTTTTCGTCGCGTTCGCGGCTTTTAAGTAATGCATAAACCTTCGGACCGCGAGGCATAGGCGGTGGCCCATGTCGTCCATGCCTTACGCTGCCCTTGGTCATAGAAATGATATAATTTGAATTTAAATTATTTATAAATACGTATGTCAAGTTATATTTTTATTACTACGTAAAATATATTTAAGAGTTTACGACCACTGTGCTGGGTGAGACATTGTTGAAACAAAAAAAGTTATGCATTCCATCACGTACATAAACAGTATCATAATTCGCAAAGTGCAAATCAGCAAATTTGTAAAATTTTTGTTTATTTTGAACAATCCGGATAATCGAAAATCCAGATAATGGAGGTCCGGATAATGGAGGTTCTACTGTACTCACTAAGCATACTCCAAAAATAATCACTAATGTAAAAGTATACCAAACAATACCCAGCTATGAATATATAAACACTCTATTTATAATTAATAACATTATAGAGACAGAATTAAGTAACACACATTCACATTTATTCTAAGAAACTCTGTAAGAATTAAACTTGTATATTTAATAAGAGACCACAAATATCTAAAATAGGAGGTGCAGTCAAAAAGTTTCAGGACTGGTCCAATAAAAAATGTCTGATGTCAATGTTAATTTATTGAGAGTTGTTGCCTTCATAAGTTCCTCCTGCAGCTATACATAGATTCCAGCACTTCTCCCAGTTTTCAAAACATTCCTGGAACTCTTTTTGTGATGACATTAAGCACGTGCTATGATTCTGTTTGAATATCATCAAATAGCTGTACTGTCAGCACTGTTTTTTCACCTGTGGAAATAGAAAAAGTCACACAGTGCCAAGTCTGATGAATAAGGAGGGTGGGGAAACCATGGCCATTTTATTTTTGGAGAGAAACTGTTAAGTAGAGCTGTGTGAACGGGGTGTTGCAATGCTGCAACATCCATAAAACTTGATTCACAGTTTGGCCTTGTGGAACACATTCTTGATGTACCTGTCAAAAACAATGAACATGCTCTTGATATTGTACCTCACTTTTGCATGATTTCTTTGGTCTGAGTGAGCAATGATTTTTCCATTGAGTCAATTGTTGCTTGGTCTGAGTCATAGCTGTAAATCCATGCTTTGTCTTCTGTAATTACTTTCTTTTCTGTTACAGCCTTGCCAAGTTTGAAACAAAATTTTACACATTGTTCCGTAAAATAATTCATTTTACAAAACAATGCAAATTGCAAACCAACAAGAACACAAATCTAATCTAAGTAGCAAGAAACAAAAACTATATAGGATAATGGCATGAAATTTGTCATAAAAATGGCATGAAGCTAAATAACAATTTCTATTATACATGTTTTTTTTATTATACATTTCTCCTATTTTGCACAAGTTCAGCACATGGCTGATTGTAGCACCATATCACCAGTTGTGGAACTTTTTGACTGCATTTCATATACATTTTGAAACAACTAGAGAAAAGCTTACATTATCTAAATGTACACATATTACCAAAATATATTCAACCAGAATCAAGACATGCATACACTAGTTTATTCTTGTGCAGTCAGTGCAGTTATGTACCATGGCTTTAAAATGCAATAAAAACACTGACAAATAAATAATCTTATCTGGCAAATTAAATTAGAAACACAAATAACATTAAACAACAAACTAGGCATGCTGACACAATATATTAAAAACAATATAACATTGAACTTAATGAAAGAGGTAGGAAAAGATTCAAAAAAATTAATACACAAACAGCACAATATGCATGCACAGGAATATATTAAACCTCTCAAATAAAAACTAGCAGCCAAGTTGCAAAAGCTGTAATGATACAAAGCCTGTTTACTATAAGACAATCAAATTATTCACAAACAATGAGGCACTTATCTGCAAATATCTACATTTCCAACCCACAACATAATCAGAGTGCAATGGCACACCAACAGAAAAGGAACTGATTCTATTAGTGTGCTCCCTGGTTCACCCAATTACAAACACAACTAGATCAAGGAAGAACAAAACAACAAACATCAGACACCAATCATGCCCTGTGTTGAAATAAACATACATGACATCCAAAATGTACAAAGAGCAGACAATTGGAAGACACACCTACATGTAGCAAATGTAGGTTACAGAAAAGCATTTGATAGCAACCCACATTCATGGTTATTGCATACACTATTTATATACAATATACATCCAACACTAACATTTTTAGAAAATGTAATACTGCATTTCTAATGACAATTTCTACTGCTAAATTTTCAAAAACTAAAAGGATTTTTTTTGTATTTTCAAATTTTTATGCCATATAAAACATTTTTCTTCTTTTTAAAATATTGACAACAATTAGTTTTGTTCAGTACTAGTTTCAGTCTGTCTGTCTATAATTTAATTTCAGATTATTTCTAGAGGAAAAAACTTCAAGACTATAATTTATAGATCTAAATTTTAATAATTTCAGAGTTTTAAATGAAATAATAATATTATTATTATTATTATAAAATACAATAATACAAAATACAATAATTCATTAATAATATTATTTTGTATATTTTAAATAAACTTCAAATGTAAAGATAATTTTATTAATTATAGATTTTGAAACCTTCTGAAAAGAAGGCAAAATATCAGTATGGAGGATTAAATTCTGGTCGTCCTGTCACACCTCCACGTGGTCCAGTAAAGAAGAAATAAAACTTCTAGCAGACAAATTCATCTGCATGTCTTGTCCTTGCCATCCTCCCACCAAGTTGTATAACTTCTTGCCTGTTCCAACAAAATTTAGCACATGGTCCATAGAAAAAGCAACAGTTTATCAGAGGTTTTTTTCTGTCATAAACATTCTACCAAATATGTTTTACTATGGATAGAAGTCTATGTGTAGTACTTTATTTGTAAATGTAAGTTGATGTCACAAACATGTTATCCATCTGCATATGATGATAAACTTCAAAAGACTGGTGTAGATTTATATTTGGAATTTTTCTCTTAAATTTTTTATAGTTAATTTATTTAACAAAGATCATTAAAGTTTTTAAATTCTTAATTCTATTAATATTTTGAGTTTAGAGTCTGATAGTGATTTAACATACTGTTAATTGAAATGAATAGTAATTTTTTTAAAAGTAACATTTATTTATATTATTGTTGGCTATTTAATTCAAAATATTTGTTTTTAAAAATCTTACATTGAATGCTAAAATGAAGACATTTAATTAATATCATTTAATTGAAGTTTGAAAAATGTATATTAAAATTATAGAATTTTTTTTAAACTGCTCAATAGTAAATTTTAAGAATTTTCATAATCATCATAAATCAGCCATTGGTTCTTGAATTTGATATATGATGATTTTAAAAAGTAAAATGAATGACAGAAGAAAGCACTTTGAATTATTTTCAAGTTTCAGAGAAGTTTAATCAGGAAACATTTTCATTGGGGACTTGGAAAAACATCCATATGAACAATGTGTGTCTTTCATTTACATTTCTCATTCATTTGTACCATCCATATTGCTGCATTAGATGCTTTGGAACAGTGTTCAAATGTAAGTACTTGTATGAAGCATTAGATAATTTTCTTGGAACAATAAATGTTTGAATTGAAACTTTGGTATTTATTTTATTTCTAAATACATTTACAGTAAAATTTGAGTTATATTTTATAATTAATGTTTATTTATGTATTGTTTAAGAATGTACATTTTAAAGTTTGATTTCTATTATATTTTTACTTTAGTAGTTAAAATATGAAAGCCATGGTAAAAAATAGTCTGCCCCTGTAAATTTTATGAAAATGTTAAACTCAACATTTAGAAAAAGAACTTTGCTAATTGAATTTCAGCATTTTTACAGCATGTTCTAGAGGCCTGGGGAACCCGAAAGTGTCCTAAAAGCAATTCTTCAAATGCATTGTTTCAACACTAGAAGGCTTAAAGTTCAGATTAACCATCCTTTAGATGTTAGTCTGAAGTGCTGATAAATGCTATGGAAAAGCCTCAATCTTATTTCCCTTCCTCATCTATGCTGTACTAGAGTTAAGAAATGCAAGAAACCTTACATTTTTGCAAAAACCTAAGGATCTGAAGGACAATGATATTGAGGCTTTTCTGCAGTGCTGCAGATCAGTAACTTAAGGGTAGCTAGTCTGAACTTTGTTTCAGCACTAGAATGAGTTAATGTGTTTGAAGGGCTGTTTCTACAACGTTTTTTAGATAGATTCCTTAGACCTCTTAGAACATGCTACTATATAAGAACATTGTCACTACCTTGCAGAATATTTGATTTTATTAAATTAGGAATTAGGGAATATGTTCATGATGGATTTGGAATTTATATTTTAGAATAAGTTTATTTTATGAAACAAAATAGATACAATTATTATGACTTAATTCTTCTATGCATAATTTTTACAACAAATACTTTATTAAAAAAATATTGTAGTTATGAGAAAATTTTTGCAATTTTTATTATTACATCACTAATAATAAGCTCCAATAATAACTAAGTAGATTTTAATCATATAAATTAAATAAAATTGAACAATTTTTGAAAATAATTTTAAAAATTATAGTCAGCAGTTATGAAATGTTTTGTGAAAAATTTTAATTACAGAATTTGTATTAATTTTTTTCATAAAACAATACATCTAGAATTTTTAATGCATTAAGTTGTTTATTCAAAAATAGTCATATGAGAACATTTTTAATTTTGAAGTTTTATCATCATTGGATTTGTCTTTGACAAATTAAACCTATTAATGATTGAAAACTTATGATGGTAGAATCAAATTCAAGGTCAAATAATTTTAAATTTATCTTATCTGCTTATTAATTTAATTACACACACACACGGGATGCGTGGAAAGTCCCTTGCACCGTTTTCATTTAAAATGTACTTGAAGATATATTAATTTTGTTAATGTAGTTACATAGTAATGAATGGCACCAAGAAACATTCTACGTATTTCATTTGTTCAGAAAACAAAAGGCTAAAGGGTCTTAGGCTACTCCCAGGCTCCTTAAAAACTCGACAGCCTTGTACATAGGATAAATACAATTGGACACCAAATACAAGAATTCCCAAGTAAATCTTTTAACAAAGCAAAATCGATAATACGGTGCGTTATCCTATAGACAAAAGGGCGATTTCCTGGAGCCCCAAACCGATCTTTTTGTAAAATATTCCTCCGAAGAAAAATCAGCACTACATGCAGTTCCCTAATTCAAATTCGCCTGGGCCCCGTGAAGCTGTAACACACCATTGCAGTAATAACTCTAACAGAAAGATATTCAACGGACAGTTAAGCGGTATGGACAAGATAGGGTAGGACTCCTGTTACAGTAAGCCGAAATTTGTGTGTAAATAGTCCCATCTGAACGGATTTATGCGAACTATATTCACAGGAAGCATCAAGACGAATCCATTTTCAATGACATTTATGAATAATAGGTTGCTTCATTCACGGGAATGTGAAAAATTATTTAAGACCTGACAATACCTTATATGGTCGACTACCGGAAGAGATGTTGAGTAATAAAGGTTCTGTGTTTCAGATGTGTACTTTCTACAAAATACCTATTATTGAGCTTGCTTAATTGTTTTTCTGGGTGGTAAACTATCAAAGCACTAGCCTTAGCTAATCATTTGCATCAATTCTGATCTAATATGTAAATAATGAGGTTGTCGACTACTGGGTATGCTCACTGGTAAATTCGTATGTTCGACTGCGATGGTCAAGCACTGGAGTTCGTAACTTTTTTCGTGATGTGTCTATGACTGAAAATGCACATCAGGTCTCCCTTTCACAGTTTCTACATTTGGGTGGCTTTCGACGGCCATAAACGATCGTCCGACTATGTTGGTTGACTACTGGATCAGAATAACGATTGATTCATGCCGGCTTTCCAATGCTTGTTCCAGGGTATTTGATATTTAAATGTCAAGCCAATCAAAATAAAAAGAACTGAAAATAACAAAACTAAGTTGTATAATTCATAGTTTTAAAAACATTGCAGATGTCACCAGTAAAAGCCAAGTCCAAATACATCAGTATACAGAGAAAGCGCACTCCGATACTCGTTATTAGAAGCCAAAAATTATCAGAGCCGCATCAAGTTCTGAAACAAACTAGTCCGATTCAAATCGATCGCCAGCAATTCTATATACATCATCACAAGGAAACGTGAACGAAAACAATGTTCACCAAGTACTATTGCTTCCAAGTTATGGAGAGGGTTCGTATTAGAAAAGTAAAGGAGCAAAAGTAAGCGAAACAGAAAAAAAGGAGGTAAATGGAAAAACAAGAAAAAAGCTGAAAGATCTACCAGGAAATGTAGTGGCAGAGGGAGAAAACGTCAGAAAAGTTCTTTCATCACCAAATACAAATGAAGTTGGTGGGATCACTGAGAAGCACAAATGTGTAAGTTGTGCTGAGGATTTAGATAGGGTGACACCAGAAATGGATGAACTAAAAAATGTTGGCTGTGACTATTGCAGTAGGTGGTACTATTTGAAATGTTCACTAACAACAGGAACCCCTTGTGATGTTGCTGTAACAATGCAGCTCGTATTAGATGTTTGTGTAGTAATTAAACTACAATTCACATAAGTGTTCAGGTTAAATTTCCCCACTTATTCAATTGAATTTATGCCCACCTATGGCCGAGTAGATAAAACTACTGAACACTGGTAGTTGGGCGTGGATTCGCGCCTCGCCATAGGGTTGGCAACGTAGTTTTCCGGGTTTAGTTCATGTTATAGTCTGTCTATGGAAAGAACAGATTTGAAAGCAACGTAAATTTGTTTTAACATAAGCGACATTACGCGTAATGTCGCTTATGTTAAACCAATCAGCACGGTCCGTAATGATGCTAGCACTTTTTGCTTGAGCTATTGTGAAGGCAAATATATGTAAATTCTGTAGGCACTTCGCATAACTTGCTACAAAATTAAATAATTTCTGGATTAAAATCGTCTGTTTCTTTACAATGTTATTCGTAAACGCTTAAATAAGCATTATTTTAATAAAATAGGTCATAATTTCAACTCCAAACACAAAAGAAAATAAGAGGTTAAACTGATCTTCTGGCCATGCTAGACGTAGCGAACGCCATTGTCGACCTTCTAGAATTGCCAAATGGCGGTGCTCGACCGTCCGCCGTTCACGTTTTGGGCTGAATACGACGGCCGCAACCTCTATTATCACACTCTAATGCTTCGCGCGAAGAAGTTATTTTTCCAAAATTAACCTAATTAAAACGAGCATTGGTAACAAACTCTCAACGAAACTATCAGTGGTTTCTTTTATTAGCTTCCAAAAGTACCAATAAAGAATGCTTGTTTTTCGGCAAATGTCTGTCACATTCATAGTATGTAGCATTTTTTATGTTAAACGCTTTCTGTGTAGTTTTGTTTGCTTAAATATTACTTACAATACATCAAAATAAATAGTGTAATTACAAAATTATTTATTCAATTGAATATTATTTACAGAAAAACAAGAAATAAATCGAGGGAACAAGGGTAATTAGTTGGTCTAGATCAGGGGTGGCGAACCTATGGCACGATCGCCCAAACTGGCAAGGAGAAATCATCTGGCACGTAACGTATCATACGATTTCGATTTATCATCTGCCTTTTTCAATCCTCCTTTTGGCTTATCACCTGGTCATTCTTTTTTTTTAATCAGCTTTTTTACATTTACTCTAATTAAAGCATATTCGTTTAATTTCTTTAAATCTCGTTATTCAATCTCAAACTTTCAAGCTAAATATGCTTACTTTATGGCACGCAGGCTGAAAAAGATTCGCCACCCCTGGTCTGGATTGTACCGATTCATAGATTTTGACAAAGAGAAAGAAGTAATGAAACAGCACAAGGCCCTCCACCTTTAACCTTTTCGGATTCTCTTTCTCCTCTGGCTGTTTCAACTTTTGTCGGTTTTATGATAACTTTCCCTGGAGTTTTCGGGGCATTTCTAAACTTGTTAACAATTTTTTCCGGACTCAATCATCACTATCACTGAATCCACTTGATTTCAGTTTATGATATATATCCGTTAGCTCTGATCATTAGCTACAAAATGCGAGACTGACATCATTTATTTAGTTAAAAACAGGGCTGTGGAGTCGGAGTCCTCAAAAATCCGCCGACTCCTACTCCTTTTTACTTTCCAAACTTATGTACAGTCGACCCCCTATAACACTGTTGATGATTCCGTTTTATATGAATTCCATGTTGTACCAGTCACTTAATTTTACAAATATGTGAACTGTTCACAGCCCGGCACACGTATTTGTAAAATCTAAGTGACTCGTACAACGTGGAATTCATATAAAACGGAATTATCAACAGTGTTATAAGGAGGTCTCATAGTTTGTACTCGTATATAAAAATTGTATTTAAAACGGAAAAATATTAGAATCGTGTTAAATTTGACCCTTCGAGTTTATTGCAAATCTACATGTTTGGAGACCTTCTGAACCCCAAAAAAATGTCCGAGGGGAAATTCGTGCGCGCGTGTTGGCGTATAATTTTTTTATTTTCATTATTCTCTGTTCTGAGATCTTAACCCATTCTGAGATATTGTTTAAGTTTAGAAACGAAATTTGGCACGATAGCTTGTGTATAAAGGGGCACTAATGCTATTAACTTTTGGTTCTTAATTAAAGGTCGACAGGGTGGAGAGACAGAAGGGGTCATGTGTCATATCTCAGTGTCGTCGGACTTAATATTTTTTCGTATTTAGTATTCACAATTTTTTAAAATAAAACTCGTCTCTATCCTCAAAGTTAAGTTTTTTGTCATTTTATAATAGTTCAACAAACCCGATTAAGATGTTCTTGCCTGAGATGTTTTTTCTCCTAAGTCGTTCTAATTCTGCAGTATCATTATTTTGCCCATAAGCAGTGGCGTGAAAAATGTCGCTCGCTCAGTGAAAAATTACTTGGCTCAGGGGAATTATTGAAAAAAGTTGTGGAATGAAGTCCGGGTTCCTGTGAATCCCGGGCCCGGGAAATTTTACCCCATATTCCACTCTAGTCGATCCTGCCCGTAAGACGCTTGTTAAAAATTCCTGCATAAGATGTTCCTTCGTGAGATGTTACAAAGTATCGATTCCACGAATCAAATTTTATCCCAAATCTTTTGCATGTCTCGACATTTCAAGGTATCTTGAGTCCTTAAATGTAAAAATTTGGGGGTCATTTTGACCGATCGCTACACTTTCCCTCTGTTATATATAACAGTCGGGAAATTAAAGATTATCGAATACATATTTATGTATTGAATATGTCATTACATATACTGTAGATAGAAGTCTTTTAGCTTTGGAATTAAAACGTTTTTACGTTCTATCTTTATTAGAACTGTATTTATTGAAGCTTTTATTCTGACGTCACATGATGACACCAGAATTCCCGGGCATACTCGTATTTTGTTAAAAAGTCCGCCTCTGGTCGGAGTCGATAGATTTTTATACGACTACACAGCCCTACTTTATAAATCCCGAAATGGCCAGAATAGAATATCTAATAATAGTTAATTACCTTACGATTAATAGTTTCGAAGATGTTCAAAGTGTGATGTTTTCGTTTCATCCGAGGTTACAACCTACCCAGTGCGAGGAAAGACACAGTTTTACATCAAAATTTACCAATGCCTGTAAACTCTCTTCTGAATCCAGAAACAGACGTTTGTGTCTAGAACTTGTATATGTACCCCTGGGTGCAAGTGATATTTGGAATCAATCTGATCCAAGATTACTTTGATCGTTCATTCAAATCCTGTATACAAATGAAGTATAGTGATCTGATCAATCTGTCCGCGTTTACAAACTCCATCTAGGATCTAGATCAAACTGATCCGAGCGATGGGTAGAATCATTTGGATAGGATAAAAAAGATTAAAAGATAAATACCTCCATAGTTAGTCAAGCTGATAGTTGACAGCAAAGAAATATGTTTAAATGTCGACAATGAAAAGTATTTAAAATTTATAAATTGTAAGTGAAGACATTATTAAAATATACGATAAACGGATAAAAAAAAATAAGTATTAAGAGACTGTTTTGTGAGATTGTAAGGTAAGAATGAATGGCTTTAACTATCCCATTTTGTCATAATTATTCACGGAATAAATACGATTCGATCCTATTTGTATACTTTCCGCCAAATAAAACGATAAAAGCAATCTGTATCACGTGACAAAGTTCTTGCAGACCGATCAGTCTGTCGTTTCGATTTGTGTCACAGATCGATATGCACCTTACGAGTCGAGCAGAATTCGTAAATGCTTGGTTGTGATAGGTGGTCTCAGATCAATCGCGACAGCGACGAGTTTTCAATTGCAGTTACAGTCGCCCCCTATAACGCGGTAGATACGTTCCACTTTATAAGAATTTCACGTTGTAGGAATCCTTAAATACATGAGCCAATCACAGGACTACGGCTATTTGAAAGGTTTTCTTCCAAACAATTAATCGATTCTAGACTAATTTGACTCAACATTTCCAAAATACGTATAATTTTTGGGAATACTGTAATCCATTTTTTTAACTCTCCGCCCTGTGGGCACTAAGAGGTCCTCATTTTGCAAGCCCATTATGGGTTCGGCCAGGCCCACAATGGGGCTGCCGGGTGGTGAGGGACGGGGCCCGACATATCCAAACGGACTACCCCCCTAAAAATTCCTGGGGATTTTTCGACCCGTTCGGATTCGAGCCCGGGCCCCAGAGCGGTTGGCTGCCACCTTGACCGCTCGGCCATCTGGCCGCTAGGGAATAATCCATATAAACTATGCTATAAACAAAAAATTGTAGGATTACTTACCGAGTGTGCACCGTTTGACGACGCCATTTCTTAACCTTATTTTCGTCGCGGAGCAGTGCACCAATAGGCAGGCGCATTTTCTGATAAGTTATTTTTCTGCGAAAAATTCGTTGAACTTTGGAGACATTATTAATAGAAATAATTTTTACGGCCGTTGAATAAGAAATGTTCTTTTCACAAGAAATGTATTAAAATTACAATACTGTATTAGACTTACGGTACCTAATTTATATACTGTACAGACGATAGTAAACTCAACTTACCCGCCTAAACTCTCCATAGCGTGCAAGTAGTTCGGCTGCTCGTCCACTATTGGTCCAGATTCGACCAATCCTGTCGCGACACGAGTTGGCGAAGACGTTTTACCGCATTTTACGAGTCTCTTTTAGCGTCTTTATACGAATACGGTCGCAATTTTTTCGTCGCGATATACAAATCCGCATTATAGGGAGGACGACTGCATCAGAGGTTGCAGCTGTTGTATTCAGCCCAAAATGTGAACGGCGGACCGTCGAGCACCGTCATTTGGCAATTCTAGAAGGTCGACAATGGCGTTCGCTACGTCTAGCATGGCCATAAGAAGATCGGTTTAACCTTTTTTTTATTTTCTTTTATGTTTGGAGTTAAAATTATAACCTATTTTATTAAAATAATGATTATTTAAGCGTTTACTAATAATATTGTAAAGAAACAGATGATTTTAATCCAAAAATTATTTAATTATTCAATTTTGTAGCAAGTGATGCGTGCCTATAGAATTTACATATATTTGCCTTCATAATAGCTTATCTTAAGGTAAGTTTGTTCCTCCGTGGCATCATCTACATCAACAGCGTAATACGTTTGTAAATTTTCTAAAAATTTTCCGAGCTGCTTTCGAATTTACATAAGCCACTACTTCCCTCGACAAAAGTATGAGGTAGTCCTATCGTACGGTATGAGATACCACGATAATTAAAAATAATTATTTAGTGTCATTAAACATCTTATAAATACTTTTAAATAGTTTAGTTTGTATACCTTCGCTGGTAACACTCGATGTTAAATGTATCCGCCATTTTTCAATAAATTTCCCATGAGTCAATGCGCGACGTTCACTGAGTCACGCGATGTTGTGAACGTGCGCTGCAACGATTTTTCCTTGGAGTTACTTTAATTAAAGATAGTGCCCGTACTGTATTTTTCAACTGTTCGCAGTTAACACTTAAATCAATCATAACTACTTAGATTTAAATCTGATAAAAAGATGCTAAATTTTTTATGATTATTATTATTATTCTATTTGTTGGCTAGGTGTCAACATTATATAAGCAATTGTAACGACTCTGTTGCTTAGAAAATATGCGCAATTCATTATAAATGACTAATTTAATAATACCTGTTGTCTAAATGGTAAAATGTTTTTCTTATACAGGTAGCCCTCGGTTTACGCCGCAGTTCCGTTCCTACAAAAGCCGGCGCAAATCGAATCGGCGTAAAACGAACCCGTATTTACAGTGAGGTATAGGGTTAAGTTCTACATAAGTGAAAAATAAGCTAATAATTTTATTAATACAATATAATACAAAACACACACAAATTTAATTTTTAAAATGTATTTTAACATAAAATAAAGTAAAATGTTTTTATTTAAAAATTTTAGTTTCGAATTTCTTACATTTTTCGGAAAAAGTATCCATCTTTAATTGTTTACATTTTTGATTTTTTTCATTAAGAATTTTGGAATATGGTCGAATATGATGCTCCTTTTTACATTTGCACTTCGCTCCCAACATTGTCTAACTCACAAACGTCATCCGTCAAACTTTCCTTAGTTGAAAGGATACGTTAACCCAACGTAGAGCGACAGACGAGCGAAGACACTGATTGGTCGACCACCAGTCGCCGTAGCGCATATATAAGGTCAGTTTGAGCGGGAAAATTCAAGGTGGCCAAGGAGAGATAGATATCGTCTGGCCAACGAGAAGTAATTTGTCTCACGATGATTTGTGATCGCCGGAAGTGCTATTGCGTCGTAAGGTGTTTTCCTGAATGAACTGATACGGGATACATTCATTGGCGCTAGGGTTTCTCAAACGGGATTCCGGTTGTTTTTTTAACCCGGGAAATCCCGCAAATTTCTTAAAAATTCTAGAATTTACATATATTTGCCTTCATAATAGCTTATCTTAAGGTAAGTTTGTTCCTCCGTGGCATCATCTACATCAACAGCGTAATACGTTTGTAAATTTTCTAAAAATTTTCCGAGCTGCTTTCGAATTTACATAAGCCACTACTTCCCTCGACAAAAGTATGAGGTAGTCCTATCGTACGGTATGAGATACCACGATAATTAAAAATAATTATTTAGTGTCATTAAACATCTTATAAATACTTTTAAATAGTTTAGTTTGTATACCTTCGCTGGTAACACTCGATGTTAAATGTATCCGCCATTTTTCAATAAATTTCCCATGAGTCAATGCGCGACGTTCACTGAGTCACGCGATGTTGTGAACGTGCGCTGCAACGATTTTTCCTTGGAGTTACTTTAATTAAAGATAGTGCCCGTACTGTATTTTTCAACTGTTCGCAGTTAACACTTAAATCAATCATAACTACTTAGATTTAAATCTGATAAAAAGATGCTAAATTTTTTATGATTATTATTATTATTCTATTTGTTGGCTAGGTGTCAACATTATATAAGCAATTGTAACGACTCTGTTGCTTAGAAAATATGCGCAATTCATTATAAATGACTAATTTAATAATACCTGTTGTCTAAATGGTAAAATGTTTTTCTTATACAGGTAGCCCTCGGTTTACGCCGCAGTTCCGTTCCTACAAAAGCCGGCGCAAATCGAATCGGCGTAAAACGAACCCGTATTTACAGTGAGGTATAGGGTTAAGTTCTACATAAGTGAAAAATAAGCTAATAATTTTATTAATACAATATAATACAAAACACACACAAATTTAATTTTTAAAATGTATTTTAACATAAAATAAAGTAAAATGTTTTTATTTAAAAATTTTAGTTTCGAATTTCTTACATTTTTCGGAAAAAGTATCCATCTTTAATTGTTTACATTTTTGATTTTTTTCATTAAGAATTTTGGAATATGGTCGAATATGATGCTCCTTTTTACATTTGCACTTCGCTCCCAACATTGTCTAACTCACAAACGTCATCCGTCAAACTTTCCTTAGTTGAAAGGATACGTTAACCCAACGTAGAGCGACAGACGAGCGAAGACACTGATTGGTCGACCACCAGTCGCCGTAGCGCATATATAAGGTCAGTTTGAGCGGGAAAATTCAAGGTGGCCAAGGAGAGATAGATATCGTCTGGCCAACGAGAAGTAATTTGTCTCACGATGATTTGTGATCGCCGGAAGTGCTATTGCGTCGTAAGGTGTTTTCCTGAATGAACTGATACGGGATACATTCATTGGCGCTAGGGTTTCTCAAACGGGATTCCGGTTGTTTTTTTAACCCGGGAAATCCCGCAAATTTCTTAAAAATTCACTTTTTTCTTATTTTGTGTTAAGGTTGAGGAATTTTGCAAATAGAAAGCATAATTAACTCATTCACTGTCAAAATACACTTGTATTTATTAATTTTAAACCTACCTATTAGTTTTTTTTTTAATTTTTGCTCGTTATAGCATGTCACAAATGGTCAATAATCAATATATAGCTTATTTGTGGCAGGACTATAAAAATTCTTTACTTGTCGGAACCTGTAATATCTGGAATAATTGTGCTTACGCTGTC